>NC_134487.1:238736658-238824158 GCF_040206685.1 Ascaphus truei | reverse complement strand
GGGGCAGGGGTGACTGACTGACCGGGGCAGGGGTGACTGACTGACCGGGGCGACTGATTGACCGGGGCAGGGGTGACTGACTGATTGGGGGGGGGGGAGGTACCTCTGGTGTCACACATACTCCCATACACACATACACATTCTCCTATATATATACATACACACACACACACACACACACACACACACACACACACACACACACACACACACACACACACTCCCACATACATACACACACTCCCACATACATACACACACTCCCACATACATACACACACTCTCACATACATACACACACTCCCACATACATACACACACTCCCACATACATACACACACTCCCAGATACATACACATACTCCCACACACATATATACACACACACACACACACACACATATATATACACACCTATATACACACACACAGGCCGCGACCAGCACCACCATGCTCCCCCGCCCATCTCCTGCTCCGCTCCCACATGAGGGGGCTTCCCCCGCTCCCATCACCCGGCGCGGTCTCTGACGCGGGACCGGGGGGAAGCGGGGACATGAGGGGGCATCCCCCGCTCCCATCACCCGGCGCGCTCTCTGACGCGGGACCGGGGGGAAGCGGGGACATGAGGGGGCATCCCCTGCTCCCATCACCCGGCGCGCTCTCTGACGCGGGACCGGGGAGAAGCGGGGACGGAAGCGGGGACATGAGGGGGCATCCCCCGCTCCCATCACCTGACGCGCTCTCTGACGCGGGACCGGGGGGAAGCGGGGACATGAGGGGGCATCCCCCGCTCCCATCACCCGGCGCGCTCTCTGACGCGGGACCGGGGGGAAGCGGGGACATGAGGGGGCATCCCCTGCTCCCATCACCCGGCGCGCTCTCTGACGCGGGACCGGGGAGAAGCGGGGACGGAAGCGGGGACATGAGGGGGCATCCCCCGCTCCCATCACCTGACGCGCTCTCTGACGCGGGACCGGGGGGAAGCGGGGACATGAGGGGGCATCCCCCGCTCCCATCACCCGGCGCGCTCTCTGACACGGGACTGGGGGGAAGCAGGGGGGGGGAAAGCGGGGACATGAGGTGGCATCCCCCGCTCCCATCACCCGCTCACATCACCGCGCGCTCTCTGACACGGGACCGGGGGGGAAGCGGGGGGGGGAGGGAACGGGGACATGAGGGGGCATCCCCCGCTCCCATCACCCGCTGCGCTCTCTGACACGGGACCGGGGGTTAAGCGGGGGGGGGGGGGACAGGGACATGAGGGGGCATCCCCCGCTCCCATCACCCGCCGCGCTCTCTGACACGGGACCAGGGGGGAAGCAGGGGGGGGGGGGAACGGGGACATGAGAGGGCATCCCCCGCTCCCATCACCATAACTGCGGGCAGCAGGAGCACCGGAGAGGGGAGGGAGGTGGAGGAAGGCACAGATAATACTTACTGTGTCCTCCATCCTCCATGGGAAAAAAATGGCCGCTCGTTGGGGGCTGGCTCATATAGAGCCTGGCCGCGCGCCCACAAAGCCTGGGAGCGCGCCAATCATCTGTCAGGTAGGGGGAGTTTTTTTTTTTTTTTCAGCCAGCGCGAACAGGGAAATTTCAGCGCGAGCAGGGAAAATTTAAAAAACAAAACACGTGTGCTGCTTGGGCCAATAGTTACTCGCCTGGGGGTTAAATCCACCCGCCCCGGGCGAGTAAATGTATAGGATTGTCGAACACTGTATATATATATATATATATATATATATATATATATATATATATATATATACACACACAGTTAGGTCCGAACTAATTGGACACTGATACAAGTTTTGTTATTTAGGCTGTGTACCAAAATAAATTCAAGTTACAGTTAAAGAATGAATATTGGCTTAAAATGCAGTCTATCAGCTTTAATTTGAGGGTATTCACATCCAAATTGGAGGAAGGGTTTAGGAATTACATCTCTTTAATATGTAGCCCCCCCCCCCCTTTTTCAAGGGACCAAAAGTAATTGAAAAGCTGTTTCATGGACAGGTGTGGGCTATTCCTTCGTTATTTCATCATCAATTAAGCAGGTAAAAGGTCTGGAGTTGATTCCAGGTGTGGCATTCGCATTTGGAAGCTGTTGCTGTGAACCCACAACATGCGGTCAAAGGAGCTCTCAATGCAAGTGAAACATAGCATCTTTAGGCTGAAAAAAAAAAGAAAATCTATCAGAGAGAAAGCAGGAACATTAGGAGTGGCCAAATCAACAGTTTGGTACATTCTGAGAAAAAAAGAACGCACTGTTGAGCTCTGCAACACAGAAAGGCCTGGACGTCCACGGAAGACAACAGTGATGGATGATCGTAGGATCCTTTCCATGGTAAAGAAAAATCCCTTCACAACATCCAGCCAAGTGAAGAACACTCTCCAGGAGGTAGGCATATCATTATCCAAGTCTACCATAAAGAGAAGACTTCACGAGAGCAAATACAGAGGGTTCACCACAAGGTGCAAACCATTCATAAGTCTCAAGAATAGAAAGGACAGATTAGACTTTGCCAAACAATATCTAAAAAAGCCAGCCCAGTTCTGGAACAGCATTCTTTGGACAGATGAAACTAAGATCAACATGTACCAGAATGAAGGGAAGAAAAAAGAATGGAGAAGGCTTGGAACGGCTCATGATCCGAAGCATACCACCTCATCGGTAAAACACGGTGGAGGCAGTGTGATGGCATGGGCATGCATGGCTTACAATGGCACTGGGTCACTAGTGTTTATTGATGATGTGGCAGAAGCAGCCGGATGAATTCTGAAGTGTATAGGGATATATTGTCTGCTCAGATTCAGCCAAATTCAGCGAAGTTGATTGGATGGCGCTTCACTTTACAGATGGACAATGACCCAAAACATAGTGCGAAAGCAACCCAGGAGTTTTTTAAGGCAAAGAAGTGGAATATTCTACAATGGCCGAGTCAATCACCTGATCTCAACCCGATCGAGCATGCATTTCACTTGCTGAAGACAAAACTTAAGGCAGAAAGACCCACGAACAAACAACAACTGAAGACAGCTGTAGTAAAGGCCTGGCAAAGCATCACAAAGGTGGAAAGCCAGCGTTTGGTGATGTCCATGCCTTCCAGACTTCAAGCAGTCATTGCCAGCAAAGGATTCGACAAAGTATTAAAAATGAACATTTTATTTATGATTGTGTTAATTTGTCCAATTACATTTGTGCCCCTGAAATAAGGGGATTGTGTATAAAAATGGTTGCAATTCTTAAATGTTTCATACGATATTTTTGTTCAACCCCTTGAATGAAAGCTGAAAGTCTGCACTTCTATTGCATCTCGGTTGTTTCATTTCAAATCCATCGTGGTGGCGTACAGAGCCAAAATTATGAAAATTGTATCAGTGTCCAATTGTTTCCGGACCTAACTGTATATATAGTGACCAGTGCCGTCTTAACGCAAGGGCACGCTGGGAGTTGCCCGGGGGCCCCACGAGCATAGGGGCCCCATGCTAATCTATGCACAGACCAGAGTTGAACAATAATTTTCCGATCACCCGCCTCAACATTCAAATCTCCCGCTAACTCGGTAGAAGGAGAAAAATTACGACTTGTAGCAGAGAGTTGGCATGTCTGCATTGCATGTCTGGAGGTACCAATAAATATTAGTTTATTTTATCGATAATTTACATTGTTATTCCTGTGAGTGGTTGTGTAGGCAGGGCCCGGTGCACTGCTTTGCCCGGGGGCCTATAATGCTGTTAAGATGGCCCTGATAGTGACAGTCACTAATTCAGTATGCTGGAGTAAGGAGCATATGTGTGCTTCCAGAATACAAGCTGTTAAACGCCTACTGAAAAGGCTTGCACCTGCAGCTAATTAAGCAGGAAGAACTCCTGAGAGACTGAGAGTTTAAAAGGCAGGAAGTAGCCTACACAAACAGAGCTTGTTTTTCCCCAGAAGGGTGTTATCCCCTGGCTGTTGGTCTGGTCCCCCAGCCCTACGAGGAGCTCTGCTGCTGGGACCCCAACCCAGGATAAAGACTGCTACAAGCTGGACACAGCCTGCTCCCCGGGACCAGCATTCCTGTTTACTGTTGGAGCTGCAATCCATACAAGACCTTAGTTACATAGTTACATAGTTACATAGTAGATGAGGTTGAAAAAAGACTTCCGTTCATCAAGTTCAACCTATGCTAAATTTAGACAACAGATACTTTATCCTATATCTATACTTATTGATCCAGAGGAAGGCAAACAAAAAACCCCATTAAGGGGAAAAATTAATTCCTTCCTGACTCCAAGAATTGGCAATCGGATTAATCCCTGGATCAATATCCTTCCCATGTATACTTATTTGGTATATCCCTTTATACCTTTCCCATCTAAAAAGATGTCCAACCTTTTTTTGAACAATTACATTTTGTATTTGGAGCACATGTTTTGGGTGGAGAACCAGATTAGCTGGCTGCCCTGTTAGAAAGGGACTCCTGGATAAAGTTGAGTTAGTTTCCCTAAACAGGAATAGGTCTTTATTTTATGCTTTATGATTTAAAGGGACAGTACCCATTATGTTAATTTGTCTGCTGGTTAATAAACCAACCCGGTTCAGCTTAATCCTATGCCTAAGCATTTTACTGACCCTGCTGCGAGGCCATTCTGCCACAGGTGGTGTCAGCAATGGGATGCTACACCTCTGAGGGTCAGTAGATAAAGATGTGTTAAGGTCATGAACCCAGGCAGAAAAACAAATATTTTTTTTTTTTGTTGAAGCAAGTGAAATTGCAGCTACTTTAGCAAGTGCTGAATGTAAATTTGCCCTGTCGGGTATGAAAGGATCGCTGTACTGTCTAAATTAAAGTACTGAGTGACGTGTTTGCCCTGCCGGGTGTGAAAGAGAAAAAGAGAAAAAAAACGTTTTTTTTTAAATTGCCGCCGTCAAATGTCCATTTTTGCAATGTACATAATCATACAAAACAGTGTCTCTTCAGGCCATACAATGAGGATGATGATGACAACTCATTTGTGGCCCCAGGAAGAGAGCCGTACCTGCAGATAAAAGCTGCAAAAGTGACCAGCATCCAGAGCGCAGGACCCCATGACCTTGGAGTCAGTGACCAGGAATTCGGAGCCGTGCCGGCTAGAATGAAACCAGGTGACTTTCTAAAGGATTCAGTACGCTGGGCCTGTCGTGAACCAGGTCACATGGGAGAAGCGTGTCCCCAAATTCTAAAATCTAAACACTGATAACAGGAGCAGCATGATGAATATTGTCTCCCACAGCTGCAAGAGCAAGTAACGCGTTGTGAGCGCAAGGAAGATGTGGAAGCTGATAAGTGAGGGTGTGCCCGGTACCCCTGATATCTCTGGAACTAATAAAGCAAAGAGAAAGAAGAAGAAAAAGAAAAGTATTTCTCAAGACACAGAGGAAGTGACCGAACCACTTGAGCGTGCGATATAAAGACAACATGCGTCAGCAAGGCGCCGAGATGTGCTGCAGACCAGAGTGACGGGTGAAATTGTCACGCGACCGGCGGCAAAGAAAAAGGAGGAAAGCTGAATCCTTGGTTCAGAATAAGGAGGCCTTAGTTTCTGCACTCCAAACTGCCCGCAATGATTATGAAGTCCTGTGGGAGCAATTGAATAAGGAATGAGAAGCGAACGCCGACTTAGGCTGCGGTCCCAGTCATGTCTGTGACACACGCGCCCGGCGGGGGGGGCGGCACGTGCACAGCGCTAACCGCGATCTGCGGTCTCCAGGAGAGAGGGAAGCTTGCGACGGGAGGGGGCGTGGTCGGGGATTTGCGGGGGCGTGGCCATCACGTCACGCGGCTGGTTCACCCTCATTGGGTGAACCGCCGGTGGGGGCGTGGCCACGCCTCTGTCGCAAGGTTTGAACTCAATTTCATTGAGTTGAAAAAACCTTGCAGTACGGCGCGGCTGCACCTTCAGTGTGAAGGTGACTACTGGGCCCAGCCCCATTGAGGGGCGGTGCTTACACGCACAGCGAACGCCAAGCCGTGCGCTGTGGCATTGGCTGGGACCGCAGCTTTACAGAGGTGTATACTCCCAGCTATACGTGAGCATGAGACTTTGAAGAAAACAGAGAGTCTCTTACAGAGTGAGTTGGAGGAGGTGACGACAAGTCTGGAAAAGGCCAACACCTCAATTGCTACCATGGATTAAAAGCAGAAAAAGTCTGACGGACTAATTGCTAATCTGAAGCAGGAATATGGGGAGGCTCTGCAAGAGATTCGGAATTGCCGTAGAGAGCTGGAAGTCTCTCAGAAAGAAGTTCACGCTTGCAACACAGAGCTGTGTATATTGAAGGAAACCTATGAGAATGCCCTGAGTAATTTAGAGACTATAAAGAGAGAGAATAAGTCTGAAAGAAAAAAATTCAGATTTGTCTGACCAGGCTTGTGAAGGAAAGAAGCTTCACCAAGCAGAAAAAGTGATGGAACAATTGGCCCAGGAAAATGTTGAAGTGCAGGAAGCACTGGAGAGTGCAGAAAGAAGGCTGCATAAAGAACATGTCTCCCTGGAGCAGCACACCCAAGTAGAGCAAAAACTGTGGAGCCAGTTGCAAGAGCTACGTGTAAGTCTGCAGGAGGCCAAGTTGAAAAAGGCGGATGCTGAGGAGATACGGCAAGTGCTACAGAAGGAAAGTTTCCAGGCTTCTCACAAAGTACAAGTGCTACAGGAACGGCTGAATACCCAGTGTGTCCCTACAGAGCAGTATGAGGAGCTGAACGCCATGCAGTGTGTCACCAGAGTGACAGCTGCTGAGGAGGCACACCGACCACAAAAGCAGACTCCCATTGTCCCATATATAAGTTCGCAAATGATGGAGCAAAAGTTGTCTCCATTGCTGTACCCAAAATTTGCAAAAAGTATACAGAATCAAATATAAAATAATTGTGAGTTAAAATAAACTCAATTTGTGTAGGAGGTAATTTATGATGAACCATCAAAAAGTGTTGAATAGCCGTCACTCCCTTGGCGTGAGAGATACTGGTGTACAGTGCCTGCACGTCCAAAGTAACCAATCAATATCCCTCACTCTAAGCGAACTCACTCAAAATTTGCAGCACCATAGTAGTATCTTTTAAGTGGGAAGGGAGTGATGTGACCAAAGGCTGTAAATAAAAATCCAGGTATAAAGATAAAGTAGAAGTAATGGAATTAATCCCAAAAATAATAAGACGCCCTGGGGGTATAGTGAGGGATTTGTGAAGTTTGGTATATAATAAAAAATAGGGACAGTGGGAGCTGGGATGAACAAGAACTCAAACTCTGCTTTGGTCAAAATTCCTCTTCCAAATGCTGTTTCAACAAGATATTAAAGGCCTTAGTAGGGTCTCTGTAACCTTTTATACGAAATTTCATCTGAAAGAATTCTTTCCGCCTCTTTCTGATAATCCACTAGATTTAGGAGGACTAATCCTCCCCCTTTGTCTGCAGATCGTACCACAACATTGGGATAACTTTGCAACTTTTTAATACTTTGTAATTCACTGGAATTTAAATTGGAATATGAGAAGGGAGTTTTCTTGGCGTTCACAAATGCTTCAATTCTTGTTCAACTAGCTTACCAAATAGCTCAATATATTGACCTCTAGCAAAATAGGGAAAAAATACTGACTTAGGTTTATAACCACTATGAAGGTAGCTACTCACATTAACCAAGTCAGGAGCACTTTCCCTCAAAATGTCCTCTAGATCTTGAATAGGATCCGTAAGAGCAACTCCTGCTAGGTTTTCGGCAGTGTTAACTTGATCAGAGATTTTACCCTCTTTATCAGAGCTACTGCACCGACACACTTTAATCGAGCAAATACCCAGTATGTACCTGGCAGATACCTGGAATGCGCCGCTCCTCACCTCTGACAAGCCCCGTTGCATTTGCCTTCCCAGCCTGGGTTCATGCCTGGCTGACGGGCGGCTGATCTGTTAAATGATAATGATTAGGATTTAATAGGCTGCAATGCTTCGCGTGTCTACCAGATGGCATAAATTCATGAATTGTAATGCAGTATATATATATATACTGTGAAGTATTGCAGCCAGTGGGAATAAAATGCTTCAATCCCTGCCTGGAAAATACCTCAATGCACTCGGGCAGAAAACAGTCACAAACCTCAATACACCCGGGTATACCCGAATTAAGGGACTAGCCGAGCTCGAATAAAGTGTGTCGCCAGTGTATTGAAGTGTCTATGTAATGTAAGTTTCCTCACACATTTTTGCAGGTCTATATATAAATCAAAACCTTTCGGATCATTTTTTGGAGCAAATGATAGAACCTTTTTTTTAGCACCTCAAATAATGGTGTAAGTGTTCAAATATGACAAGTTGAAAATCCCATGGGATATTAATGTCTGTGACTCTGGGTACCTTTCTTTGTTGGTGGGCTTTCTCCCCCCTCGCTTACCACTTCTGAAGAAGATCTTTTCATTGACTGAGGTAATAATAGCCTTAGTGTTGAGGGTGAGTTGTCCAAATTCCAACTTATTTTTCTTTGCTTCTTGATTTCTACTTTTGGAAAAAAAAATGACCCAAATCATTATCACTATCTGTGTGCCTCTTCCAACTGATGAAATCTATTGGCCAAAGGTAGTTCAAAATAACTCTTTTTTTAGAGAGTATTTTTGAAAATCTTTCTTCTTTGTTTGTTCTTCTCTCCTTTTATAATCTTTCTTATCCTCATGTTTCCCAGTCCCACTAAGGTCCACTTTTCATCATGACTTTTATCTTTATTATCATGTTTCATAAACTTTCCTTTATCCTGACCAACATCTCTATTTTGGTGATATTTTCGACTAAGAACAAAACACAAACAAGTGCACCACATATTAGTAAAATGTATATATATATCACAATATTTAATAAAGGTCACTGTGACCACAAAATACAAAAATCACTAAATGAAATGTACAAGACAAAAAACACATATAAAACATATACCATGTATGGTAAATCACACCCCATGAATGCTAAACCAATACATGACTACAGTGAAGTACACAAACTAATAACTAGATGAGTTAAAATAACATCAACTAAGGGTGCCTAATAACTTCTAGAGAAAAACCCAATTGAGGGGAACAAAACTGTCCGCAAGAAGTGGCAGCAGGGGCTCAGTGTGGACGCAAAGCTGTCCGGACACGCGAACACATGGCAGAAAGACCTCTCTGCAAACACTTCCTGGAATGTCTTTCCAGCCAAAGAGAGAGTGCGCAGAGCTATCTCTCGTGACCCCTACCGGTTTCGCAAACAATGCTTCGTCATGAGGTCACGACTGAGGCAGCACATGCGCATTAAGTACTCCTGATCACCAATGAAATCAGCTGAGATACACACTGTCGCTGAACGCGATGCTACAATAACGCATATAGAAATGCATAGTAGTCAAAACCAATACATATAAATACAAACAATGTCGCATAATGTGACGCTATAATGAAAGTGCCCAGTGGTAAAAGAGAATATATATTAAAACATATTATAGATAATGTCGCGTGATGCGACGCTATATTGAAACTTATTGCAGTGCCTAATAAAGAAAGATGTGCTAAAGCATAATAAATATATGCAAATGAAATAATAATAAATATATAGTGTTTGTGCAAATGTTGCTAATAGCACATACAGATTAATAAAGAATACACTTAATAGTGGAAACAAACTTGAGTATAAAAAAATCAATGACATGATAAATAACACAGATTGGTCAAATAATAAGAACCAACCTGTGACAGGGTGCATGAACGTCACCAGCCCTATGCCTGGCAGACCTATGTTTAGGTCTGCAGTGCAGCAGTGACGAGGTTAACTTTCAGCTGGGAGGTCTGGTTAATTAGTCAGATCCCAGCTGCCTCATCAAGGAGTTTTAAAACCCCCAGGCTGCACACACATGCAGCCTATCTGAACCAGAGAGAGTACTGAAAAGCTGAAGTAGGATTACTGCTATAAGGTCTGTCTTCAATATACATTTTTGATGAATGGTTTGCTGTACTGTTACGCTGGAATCTAAACAGCCCTTGTTGGGGAAAGGGCCAAGCCCCGCTCAGGACTTATTTTCTGTTTTATATGCTGAAAAGAAGCTGTTTTATTTTTGTGTGCTGTATTTTTTAAGGCTCAATAAATAAGCCTTTGCAAGAAACCCACGTGTGGATGCATGTACCCTGTAACACAACCCCAAAGGGGTTTAATGAGTTAATTGAGTTAACACTATTTCTAAGATATTAAATATCAGTTATGGCACTGTATTCTATCTTAGAAATGGTGTTAATTCGATACCTCATTAAACCCCTTCGGGGTTGGTTCTTATTATTTAGTGTATTCTTGACTAATCTGTATGTGTTATTTATCATGTCATTAATTTTTTTATAGTCAAGTTTGTTTATTTATACCATATGTGGAATTTTTAATGATTCTTAATCCACGTGGTACTCTTTTTGTTTTAATATACACCTCTAGCGTTGTCATGTCCCACCATGCCCTCATCTCCTGTTCCAGGAGTCTAGTGAGAGACAAAACTCTAGAGGGTAAATCAACCTCAATATCCTCTAATATTTGTTCTTCACAGTACATTTGACCTAACTGGGTGCTTCTATTATTCCTTCCATTTAAACACAATATAAATGATCTAGTGTGTAATTCAATGCTGTATTTAGATTGATTACTTAGTATCTTAGTATTAATATTACTTTAGTGTGTAGGATAAGGTATATTTATTGGTTAGTATATTTCACTGCACTGTCACATCATGCATTAGTACACTCCTTTGTTATTGTAAGAGCCGATTGGGAGTCTGATTCCATTTGCTGCAGTTGATACTTAAAGCTTCAGTTTAGTCTTTTTTATTTTTTTATTTATTTTTTTACTTCAATAGTTTCATGTGGGCAATCTCTAATTACCTAAAGAACTGCATAGCTGCAGGTCAATTCGTTCTCCATGTATTGATCGGCGAAATTTGGTGACATCATTAGAGCTGGCATATGTTTTTCTTCTGCTTCTGTCACTCAGCGGAAGCTCATGAATATTTATGAGCACTCCTGCACTGACATGTGCTAGAGGGAGAGCAGGGATGACAAAGGGGTGTGCCAGGGCTTGTGACAGGACATGAAGGGGCAGTGCCTTAGCAAATGGTTGTTAAAATAGAATACAAGAAAATTGGTCTTTCAAAGTTGTTTTTTTTAAAACAGAAATGCTAAAAGTATTTTTTCTTACTACAGAACTGATTTATTAAAAAAACCACACATGCAGGATATTGACTGAACTGCAGCTTTAATGTGCATGAGCTGCCTCTATTGTGACCTCCAGATGAAGCACATTGTTGTGAAACGCATAGAGGTCACGAGAGGCAGCCCTGCGCAGTTACCCATTGGCTGGAACGTGACGACTAGGAAGCGCCAGCAGGGATAATTGTTTGCCTCGTGTTCGTGCAGTCCGGACAATTTGCGTCCACACAGAGCACCCGCTGCTGCTTATGGTCAGTACTCGTTCACATCATTGGGATTTTAAATTGATGTGTCTTAGAACTCCTTAAGTGGTTGTTAGTTTACTATTTTTTTATTTAAATTTGTGGTTTATTGTGCTTCACAGAAACGAATATTGGTTTCGTATCCTCTTTGTGGGAGTAACAATGTATTATTATTTTTTGTATATGTTATATGTTTTTTTATTGTGATTTATTATTTAATTATTGTGTTTTTGTGAAGTGACCTGATATTAAATATTGATATTATTTTACTAATACGTGGTGCCATTGTACTATTGTAATCTGCAACAATATGGAGGGCAGCAGGAAACAGAAAGCATACCAACACACATAATAATGTTATTTCTAGTTCGTAATGATCTGAATAAATGATGTTAAACAGCAGTCTCTATTTCTGGTAAATTCACAAAAAGCATCCGAAGTTGAGGTCCTCATTAAGACCTATACTGTAGGTGAAAAACATTGTCACGGGAGACCAGCACTTTTAACACATTTATACCCGGCATCATATGATTGAGCAAAGCAGGGAGTTAAAATAAATTGTCATTTATTTCACGAATTGACATACACACAATGTTACACAATTACACTCAAAATACACTTACTGGGACAGGGCCAAACAAAAAAAAATATTCCCAAAACGAAATCTTGAAAAACAGAGTCTCTAGGAGCAATTTCCCAGGAGTGGGAGTTGCTCGCAAAATGGCTTGAAACGGTCCGCGGTCAGCAGCGCTACCTGCAACTGCTGTGTACCCCTACGGAGCTGCTTCGTTCATTCTGCCACTGCTGTAATGGCACCTGGAATCTTGGTATCTTACGAAATCTTAGATGTTTCATTAGCTGGAACTGTGAATTTGATTCTCGAGGGGCTGCACGGATTCTTATAGAGTTTAAATCCCTATCTCTAACTAGTGCAGCCAATCTCTCCGTGGGAATAAGTTTTCCCACCTATCCTGGAGTTGCCAATACTTTGGAAACCTGGCAGATGGGGCTTCTCATTCTGCTAAGAGCATGCGCCAACTTAGCAACTTTGCTCCTTAGCATGTGAGATCCAGCCCCTCTCTCTGGCGACATTAAGTCTGGGCTGGCCACCATTTGCCAAACTGCCTGGACTTTACACTAGGATGTGGGTACTTGAGGATCCCCTCTCCAACTAACACCTTGGGGACACTGAACCCTTTCAACTCTGGGCTTTTACAGACAGGGCACCAAGCCAGCTGGATGTCTTAGAAGTCCGGAGCTGTGCATATTTCACTCATTGAGTGAGTCACTAGAAGCATATAAGTGGGGGCTATAACTAATGAGTAATTCCCGGTCCCCGGTGGTCTGAATGAAAGCCCAAATGTGCCTAACATGTTTGATACACTATTTGAGGGGGACTTATAAAAATTGCGCTATAGGTGTTTTTCACGTTTCTCACTGAACTACGTGCACTGCAAGTTTCAGCGCGCTAGGAGCTTTCTAACTAAAGTTAGCACACAGCCGCTTTTATTCCTCAAGCGCTGAGTTTAATTTTTTTTTTCCAGCCACCTTATACCTGGTGGGAAAGTCACAGAACCCCTATACTGAGTTCTGGGGGTTTGGGCATATACCGAGGGACCCTGGAATGTGATTTCCCCCTGCCCGGTCTTACTGTTCTGGTCTTTGCTGAAGCAGGGAGATCTGGCAATTAGCTGCAAACTGCTTTCCAGGGAAGATTTTGTCCGGTGGTCTGTGTCTTCATGTCCCCAGGAATATGGTAGGATTCCTGAGTACATGTTTTGGGGTAACCAGCAAGTCTGGCAACCTTCTACCCAAACGTACCCTGACAACATTTTACCGTAACATCATCCCTGAAATTCATGCCCTATGAATCTCAGCTGGTTAGCACTCCTGGAACAGTGAAAGACACACATACATCTTTATTGAAATACAATGCACATGCCATAACTGGGTTGCAGAGCTGACACGTCAAACTCCCCAATATGGCTCAGGGGCACCCAGCCGGGCATAATACCTTTACTATTGGCCTGGGTACCCCTCACCATCACACCATTGTACTATTGTAATCTGCAACTATATGGAAGGCAGCAGGAACCAGAAAACATACCAACACACATAATCATGTTATTTCTAGTCGGTAATGATCTGAATAAATTATGTTTAAACAGCAGTCTCTATTTCTGGTAAATTCACAAAAAGCACCCAAAGTTGAGGTCCTCATTAAGACCTATAGGTGAAAAACATAATTTCCTCTTTTAGTACCTCGCAATCAGTAGCGGATTTCCCATTAGGCCGGTTAGACCCGTGCTTAGGGCGGCAACATTTTGGGGCGGCAAAAATGTCCACCCTCATATACCTTTTTTGCGCTCTGGGGCCTCACAGCGTCAAATAACGCTGTGTTACCATGGCAACATGATGCCATGCAATGTCATTTGATGCTGCGGTTCAGAAGGAGGAGGGGGGGGAAGTGGCAGGTAAGGAGGTGGCCGCAACAGCTGTGCCTACGGGCTGCGGAATTTGAAATCTGCCGCTGCTCTCAATTTATTGCAAGATTTTCTATTCTGATTCCTCTTCTGAACAGTTTCCGCTGTCTTTCATAGCCTGTGAAACTTTAATTCACTCATCCAACTTGTTTTGTAAGGCAGAAACTGTGTGGGTGGCAGTGTGAGGTCACACCCTATTATCATCAAGGCTATACCTTTCATCGGCAAGTCATCAGTTAATTCTTTATTTTTCCCTGCCATTTCCTAGCCTGTTGGGACAAAATTTTCTAGCCTAAAACACCAACTTTCAATGCAAACAGACCTCCACGACTCACAATCTATCCTAGTTGCAAACTCAAGAGGACACCATCATTCAGTTCTATCCTGATTAGCATAGAATTGTGATCCTTGATCAGGTACTTTAGAAGATTTTTCCAAAAATTAATATTTACCAATTCTTTACGAACCATGCAGACGGAAATATGTTGTTTTCAAAACGATCCTCCACCACTTAGTTCAGTTACCATGCAGAAAGGACTTTATAGTAATCACACCTTTTTTTGGGACCATCATCAGAGTTACCAAACACAGCATAAAGTGTAAAGTGTAATAAATAAGCAGACAAAACCCACCTGTAGGGAATGCTATGTCAGTAAACAATCAGAATGCGAGAAAGACGGCGCTTTGTCAACTGTCAGCACTATAGTCCATGGGTAAAGAACCAGAAGCATATTGCGCAGCCCCAGCTGGATAGAGAGAATGGCCACCTAGATGCAAAAATGGAGCATCAAGTATAATCAGAGCCATTGTGCATATAAGATAAGTGTGGAGCAAAGCATAAAATAAACAGTGGAACACACACAAAAGTGACAAGACTGGATACATAATATTCTGTGAGTCGATGTTAAGGCACACAGTGACTCCCAAGTCCATAAAATAGAGGGAATAAACTACAACATAGTATAGCTCTGTGATATAGAGTAGGTCAGAGAGAATGTGACTAATGCTCACACACTTGGTGAGTATGAGGATCTCCAACATGGATGCCTTCTGACTTTCCATGACTCTACCAACATGGCCTGCGAGGCAGGAAGTCAGCCTCTTCCTGAGCCGATTGCTCTCATCTGCCTTTTATAAGGCTTACATTCTCCTGTCCTCCTTGCGTGTGCAAGGTACTCGTCTAGTCTCCTGCTGGAAGTCTCGTCTTGGCTGCCTTAGACCCTTGCCTGCTGCCAGACTACCTCACCCCTACTTTTCTCCAGCCCTGACCTCGGAACTGTGACCTCAACCATTCTGCCTCTCTCCAGCCCTGACCCCTGAACCGTACCCTACTATTCTATTGCTTCAGGATTCAAATCCTAGGTATGGACTTCTGCTTAGCGGATCTGTCCCCTGGACATAGCAACATACTGTACACGATCGTAACACAATACACAGGCCATGCAATGGAACCCACATAGGTGGAGAAGGCCGTGTCCCTCCAGGGCCAACTCCTGGGTAGGCACTCCACCTACCTGGCCATGTTGGATACTGCATTGGCTTCCATCGTCTCCATCTTGCAAACCCTTGCAACCCATTTTCTCTGTGCATCCCCGGCTGATTCCTCTTCAGCACCCATTCCTCTGGCCCAGCAAGTGGCACCTATCCTGGTGGTTCTCAAGGAGCCAACTATCCCCAACAGTGAACATTATGCTGGCTCCCCCTCTGGCTGCAGGGGGTTCCTGAATCAATGCCATATCCACTTTGAATTGCAACCATCCTCTTTCAGTTCTCATCACTCTTGGGTGGCGTTTATCATAGCTCTCCTGGCTGGTGAAGCTCTGGCATGGGAGTCACCTTTATACGAGAGGAGTTCACCCCTCCTTCATGGCTGCAGCCTTCATCCAGGCTTTCTGAAGGGTATTCGACAATCCAGATCAGGTAATTACTGCCGAATCCACCCTTATGCGAATTCAACAAGGGAATTGCCCAGTAGGCCGCTACGCAGTCGAATTCCAGATATTGGCTGTGGATACTGACTGGAATGAAGGAGCCCTGAAAGCAACCTTTCGGCAAGGTCTCTCTGAGAAGCTCAAAGATTAACTTACCTGCAGAGACATCTCAGCAGACCGAGATGGACTGATTGCACTTTGCAACTCCTAGGACATCCACATCCTAGAGAAGCAACAAGAGCAGAGGCGGGATCAACAAATCCTGTTGGTTCTTCCAGTACTCATCCTCTAAACCACCTTCCTGTAACAACTACCGTTACGGAGGAGCCCATGCAGTTTTGGGGTATGCGGCTCTCAGAGGAAATGAAGCGCCTCTGACGTCCAACTGGGCTGTTTCTCTACTGCAGTGAGAAGGGGCAAATAGCTCAATCCTAGATATATATCTAGATCCTAGATATATAGATGCCACCCATTTTGGGACCCACTCATTTCGGATTGGAGTGTCAACGGTAGCCTCCGAGCGGGGACTGCCTATCACGCAGATCAAGGAACTGGGGAGGTGGAAATCAAATGTTTATAAGTGGTACTTTAGGTACCAGCAGGCGAGTAATTAAATAATCGTGCAGTTCTAACATGCTTTCTGTTTTCACAGTGGGAAAAGCAGGTGCAGCGTGGGAAGTCTGGCTGATACAGTAGGTCATTCTTTCACTTACTGGGCCCATGTGCGGGCAGCAAGCACGCTGGGTTTGCAGCTGGGAATCCCACAAGAGAGCATGACAATATGATGTCTGGGTAAGAGAGGAATGTGCTGGAGAGATTTGGTGCCAACCACCACAAGTGCACTGGCAGTCTATGGAAGGAAGCCCCACGTGATAATGATCCACCTGGGCGGGAACGATATGGTGTTCACCAAGTCTTTAGACTTAATACTCCATATACACGCAGACTGCGCCAGATTTAAAGCCCTCTGGAGTGACGCAGTTGTTATTTGGTCAGAGATTATATCTTGGCTGGTATAGAGGGCTTTCAGTTGGGTGGGCATTGAGAAAACAAGGCGAGAAGTGAACAGAGACATCCGTAAGTTCATCCTCTCTTGTGGGGGGCTGACTGTGAAGCATGTGGAATTTGAGGAGAGGGGCGTACTTGGCACATGAGGGATGGGGTGCACCTGACGGACGAGGGCATGGATATTTTTTTATTAATAACATGCACAGGTTTTTGCAAGCGATCAGCAGTCTGGGTTTAGGGTCGATGCTTGGTGTGCGGGGTGAGTCCCCAGTAAGTGGGTGTAATGGGTCCTCAGGGTGGTGGTATTGTCTGGCCAGTCATCGTAGGGACACAGTGAATACCCGAAATGGGGCTCTATCCGATGCAGATGGGCCCTAGATAGCAGTCCCCCCGAAAAGATTGTGCGGGCCCGAGGCACCGACGCTGGCTGTCGGGTACTGTACCCCTGGCACCAATCTTAGGAAGCTGGGCTCTATCCTATGCTGGTAGGCCCAGGCGACCATGATAAAGGGGACCTAGGGTGAGTGGATGATGGGCCGGTCGGAAGATGTCTCCCGCTGGATGGTAGATTAGGGCAGTTTGGAGAAGGGCTCCCGCTGGAAGATACCGAGAATGGGGCTGACGAAAAATGACTTGCGACTGGCTGGCAATTTTTACTTCCACAAAACTGTGTCATCTCAGTTTGTTAGTGGGGTGTGAGTAAACCACGCGGTAGGCACACTATGTAACGCTGTGCTCACCACGGACAAGGAGGGACCCCGAAACTGAGGTGAGAAGAGTAACACCTGCACCCACAGCTACGGGGACACGCCTGGAAAGTGGAAAATAGGCGTCTGGAACCGTACGGCAGTATAAGATAAAGTAAGATACTTGCTGGACGAGAAGGGAGGTTCCAGAAGATAGTTGGTACCGAGAGCCTGGGGTCCAGAGCCGGGAGGTAGATCAGAATCTGTAAGCAGGGGAAAGAGGTCGGAGAGTTCAGGAGGTCAGGATACTAGCCAAAAGTCGAAGTCCAGAGCAGATCCACAGCCAAGCCGGTTCGGTACACAAAGGATCACTAGAAAAGACAAAGGGACAAGAGCTAAGGCAGACACGACCGTGGTTAACACTGGTCATACAGAACTATGCTCAGCCAAAGAAGGAATGGCTGAGCAAGGTATAAATAGGAGGAAGGACCAATAGGGAGAGGGGGAGTGATGAGGAACAGCCCCAGGGAAGATAGGGATTGGTATGGACAAGATTGCCACAGCTGTGCTGGATGCGAGGCTTGTGGGCGGTGCACGTGCATCAGGCGTGTGCGCCGCGCGAGAGAGGAACGTGTGGCCTAAGCTGGGGGCGGGAACTCCTCCTGTGGGAGGACGTAACAGTTGTGGTTCGTGCGCGCATGCGTGCTTTCATCGACCACCGCGGGGAGTGAAGTGGAAGGAGGCACAACTTTAAATGACAATATGGATTCTGCTCCAGTTGGTTTGGTGTTGTTGCAGGAGGGTTGGTAAACAGCAGCAGCGGTGGGTCTTCCGGTACTCGTGCACAGACCGGATTTCCTCTCGCTTTGCACTCTCCTTGTCTCAGCTATCGCCTTCTGCGCATGCGTATGCGCTCTGGTCGCAATGCTGGCCAAACTGGGATTGAGCTCGTACTCTTCTGTATGGTGGCCTGTGTTGTCCAAAGTTTGTCATGCGCATGCGCGGAAGGCGATAGCTGAGACAAGGAGAGGGCAAAGCGAGAGGAAATACGGTCTGTGCATGAGTACCGGAAGACCCACCGCTGCTGCTGTTTACCAACCCTCCTGCAACAACACCAAACCGACTGGAGCAGAATCCATATTGACAGTTAAAGACTCTGGAAGACGGTCTGTGGAATCTGGAAACACCTCCTCTCTATGCCATTATCTGTTGGCCGTTTGTGAGTTCCCAATCTCTTTTTAATATCGTTTGTTAATAAAACAGTGTTATACTATGTTCCCTTCTCTTTTCTAATTTTTGAGGTATCACCCAGAAGTCCTCCCTATCCCTACGGAAGATCCATTATCCCTATGTAAGTGTGTTCCTAATAGAAACCTAAATAATTGTTATTGTACTCTAACTACTCCTGATTGTGGTCCCTTTCTCCATTTATATTACATGTGTCCCGGAGTCACAAGTGGAATCACGCGCCGGAGGATCCCCCCGCTCTTTAAGAATGATGAAGAATTGTGAATGAACCCCTTCCTCAAGGTATCCTGGATATACTCGGCCATGGATAGGGGGTAAGAACGGCTCTTGGGTAGGGCAGCACCGGAAAGAAGGTCAATAGGACAGTCAAAGACTCTATGGGGGGGTAACACTTCGGAACGCACCTTATCAAAAACGTCCGCCAGGTCCCAGTAGACTGTTGGGAGAGAAGTTTTGGACTCCGTGGATAAATCCAATCCGGCTAACATCTGTTTGGGGGGAAGACAGGTCTTGAGGCATTGGGGGCTCCAACGTATGGGTTCTTTATTAACCCAATCCAGTTGTGGGTTGTGTAGTTGCAACCAGGGGAGTCCCAGAATCACATCAACCGATGGAGTATGGATCACGTAGAAGATAATCTTCTCTTGGTGACCGTCCTCTGTGGAGAGGGATAGAGAACAAGTCTCCAGGGAAATAAAAGCTGGTTGGAGTGGACGCCCGTCTATGGCCTCCAGACCAACTGGAACAGCTTTAGATCGGAAGGGAATTTTATTCCAATAGGCAAAACTCTGATCAATAAAGTTTCCCTGAGACCCGGAATCTATGAATGTGGAGGCGGGGATCAGGGAATTATTCCAGGCCAGAGAGATAGGTAGCATTATTCTGGTGGGATTTTTTTTAGGAGAAGAAAGAGAGGAAGAGATTACACCCAACGAGACCCTCTCATACCTTATTGGATTTTGGCGTTTCCCGGACGCAGAGGACAGCT
The DNA here is from genome assembly GCF_040206685.1 of Ascaphus truei. Classification (NCBI taxonomy): domain Eukaryota; kingdom Metazoa; phylum Chordata; class Amphibia; order Anura; family Ascaphidae; genus Ascaphus; species Ascaphus truei. The sequence goes on along the minus strand of NC_134487.1, from coordinate 238,804,352 downwards.
TGCCAGAAGATGACCGGAATGACCTCAATAATGGCAAAGACCACCATCTCGTCGGTGCTGTCTCTCAGACGCGGATAGCCGATGACCTCCGAGCTGCATAGGTTCGGGCTCATCCATGGGTTGGGGAACGTAAGGGACGAGGTTGCGGCTGGTAGACCGAGGGGAAGTGGTACGAGGAAGAGCACGTTCAAGTCTTCTTTCTCGTAGCCGCTGGTCCACGCGGATGCAAACTGCAATGAGCTCCTCCAATCTGGTGGGTCTCTCCATGGTGGCCAGCTGGTCCTTAATGGCGTCAGACAGACCCTGCCAAAAAGCTGCGGAGAGTGAGCTATCATTCCATGAGGTCTCCGCCGCGATGGTCCGGAAGTCCAAAGCGTACTCGGCGACAGGACGAGTACCCCGGGAAATATGAAAAAGAGTGGAATCCGCCGTAATCTGGCGACCAGGTATATCAAATACTTGCCTGAATTCCTGAAGAAAGTGAGGGTAGTCACGCATCATAGCAGGTTCCCGCTCCCAGATGGGGGATGCCCAGGCTAGGGCCTTTCCGTTCAAGAGGGATATAATATAAGCCACCCTTGAGCGTGCGGTAGGAAAGCGCGATGAGGATAATTCAAATTGAATCTCGCACTGATTAAGAAACCCTCTGCACTCATGGGGGCCCCCTGCATAGCGATTGGGGGCCGGGAGACGAATATCTAAAGCCACGGAGGAACCCGGAGAGGGAAACGCCGCAGATGCCATGGCAGAGGGGCCTGGGGTATGCTGCAATGAGGAGTCTTAAGAGCTCCTGCGTCATGGAGGCAAGCTGCACCTCTAGCTGGAGAAGTCGCTGCATGGGGCGTGGTTGCTCCACCTCTTCGGGGTCCATGTCTGTGGGGCTGAGCATAATGTAATGCTGTGCTCACCATGGACAAGGAGGGACCCCAAAACTGAGGTGAGAAGAGTAACACCTGCACCCACAGCTACGGGGACACGCCTGGAAAGTGGAAAATAGGCGTCTGGAACCGTACGGGAGTATAAGATAAAGTAAGATACTTGCCGGACGAGAAGGGAGGTTCCAGAAAATAGTTGGTACCGAGAGCCTGGGGTCCAGAGCCGGGAGGTAGATCAGAATCTGTAAGCAGGGGAAAGAGGTCGGAGAGTTCAGGAGGTCAGGATACTAGCCAAAAGTCGAAGTCCAGAGCGGATCCTCAGCCAAGCTGGTTCAGTACACAAAGGATCACTAGAAAAGACAAAGGGACAAGAGCTAAGGCAGACACGACCGTGGTTAACACTGGTCATACAGAACTATGCTCAGCCAAAGAAGGAATGGCTGAGCAAGGTATAAATAGGAGGAAGGACCAATAGGGAGAGGGGGAGTGATGAGGAGCAGCCCCAGGGAAGATAGGGATTGGTAGGGACAAGATTGGCACAGCTGTGCTGGATGCGAGGCTTGGGGGCGGTGCACGCGCATCAGGCATGTGCGCCACGTGGGAGAGGAACGCGCGGCCTAAGCTGGGGGCGGGAACTCCTCCTGTGGGAGGACGTAACAGTTGTGGTTCGTGCGCGTGCATGCGCGCTTTCATCGACCACCGCGGGGAGTGAAGTGGAAAGAGGTGCGCGCGTCCTGAGCAGGGGACGGGAGTTCATCTCGCGAAAGGGCAGAGGAGCCCCTGTGTGTGCGCGCGCATGCGCGCGTCCTGAGGCAGCCGCGGGAACCAGAGAGGCAGGAGAAGGGTCCCGCTCGCGGCGGTGAGTCTGTGGGGCCGGGGGGCGCCGGGTTTGTTGCGGCAAGGGAGGAACCCTTTTTAGGAGAGGTGTTCCCCGAAGTCTTACACAGTAAGCCTTTAAGGGTGTTGCCACTTCATCAGCTTACTGCTGCATATTGTTCACCTTATTATAGGCTCAGAGACAAAAGGTACAAAGGACGAAGGAGTATTCTACCCCAGCAACATTATGTTTTTTGTTGATTATGGTAACCTGAGCCCAGCCTATTAAAATGCCATTTGATAATATGGTGTGTTAAGGCCTGTCAAACCAAAGGTACTCACTTACATTAGGTGCAACGGGGTATAGCTAACCAAAGTCCCACCAATGAGTAAATATATAACCGGGAGAAAAGAAGCAGGCACACGGTCTTAATCAGCAGTGAATGGGTTTAATGTGCCAAGAAATCCAATGTTTTGGCAGTGATACTGCCTTTCTCAAGGTGTAGGCTACCAAATACAAGTGAACAACATATATTTATACATATACATGCCCCCCTAGTACTCACCCTTCCCTGCTCAGCTTCACAGTTACGACGTCGACGCCCTTGTGATGACGTCAGCGCGCCTACGTGGCGCTTCGTGATGACGTCAGACGTCGTGGTGTTGGTCCCTGGTAGCACAGCACAGAGCTGCCCTGTGAAAACACTGCCACACCTCACATCAAGATGTCAACGCCCCTGCGATTACTTCCGCGCGATGCCACACGATGCCGTCGGGGGGGGGGGGGGGGCGGTGGAGTTGGAGAGGGGGCAGGTCTCCACCAGTGCAGTACTCACGGGTGCTGCGCTGGAGATGTAATCCGTCGCCATGGGAACACAGTCTGAGCAGGGAGGACTGAGATCCTAATGCATCGCCCTGTAAGTGTAATTAAACATAAAACAAATCAAGCATATGTAACATGTATGAATACACCATATACCCGTGTAATAAAAACAATGGACTGTAAGTTGCAAGTGACTATACCCTGATGGACTACAATGCCCTAAGTATAATATATATACCCATATCAAAAAATTAGCAGTACATCAAAATACTATTATTGCATGTATCTAGGGTAGAGGAGGGGGGAGGAAGGGGAATGGAAGGGGAGAGGGGGGGGAGGGAAGGGCAGGAGGGTTGGTGGCAGGATAAAGGATGATCTCCCACATCGGATTGAAGCGGAGTCTATGGAAGGTTCCAGATTATGGGTGCCTGTAAAAAGACAGAATTATCTTCTGTTAAGAAAACATCTCAAATGTATATGTATAAATATATGTTGTTCACTTGTATTTGGTAGCCTGCACCTTAAGAAAGGCAGTATCACTGCCGAAACGTTGGATTTCTTGGCACATTAAACCCATTCCCTGCTGATTAAGACCGTGTGCCTGCTTCTTCTTTTCTACTGGACTATTTTGGGGATGTCAGGAGCTCCCCAGAACCAGCACGCCGGCAGCTAAGTACCCCACTATCACCTGTATGTCTGAGTGCGTGCACAACCCTCTATCAATATATAACCGCCCTCATAACTTTCCTTTCCTCTAATACTTACACACACGTGAGCTACAGATGCATCGGCCATTATTGAAACACTTCACGCGGTGTATACCTCGGAATAACCATGTCATGGCGCGGGATTTCTTCCAACCGTACCGCCTTAAGACGAGAGTGCAGGTGAGTGCATAAAATGGCATTTTAGTGTTCTGGCTTTTAAACACCTGAAATTGACATAGTAGCACAGTACTGTACACATTACAATTCATTCATTTCATTGCATTTAATTGCACACAATGCATGAAATTCAAACAAAGTAACCGCGATAAACGTGTGCTTGGGGCGATTGGCGGCGTTAATGCCGTGTGGAGTACAGCAGCGCACAAGAAAACGGCGCCATGGTGTGTTCGAATAACGGACGCTGCAGCTGTACATTAATACATTCAGGCACTCATTGTGGACGCGACAAGACTAAGCATGGCCATTTTACCACTACATCTGAACAGTTAAAGACTCTGGAAGACGGTCTGTGGAATCTGGAGACACCTCCTCTCTATGCCATTATCTGTTGGCCGTTTGTGAGTTCCCAATCTCTTTTTAATATCGTTTGTTAATAAAACAGTGTTATACTATGTTCCCTTCTCTTTTCTAATTTTTGAGGTATCACCCAGAGGTCCTCCCTATCCCTACGGAAGATCCATTATCCCTATGTAAGTGTGTTCCTAATAGAAACCTAAATAATTGTTATTGTACTCTAACTACTCCTGATTGTGGTCCCTTTCTCCATTTATATTACATGTGTCCCGGAGTCACAAGTGGAATCACGCGCCGGAGGATCCCCCCGCTCTTTAAGAATGATGAAGAATTGCGAATTAACCCCTTCCTCAAGTTATCCTGGATATACTCGGCCATGGATAGGGGGTAAGAACGGCTCTTGGGTAGGGCAGCACCGGGAAGAAGGTCAATAGGACAGTCAAAGACTCTATGGGGGGGTAACACTTCGGAACGCACCTTATCAAAAACGTCCGCCAGGTCCCAGTAGACTGTTGGGAGAGAAGTTTTGGACTCCGCGGATAAATCCAATCCGGCTAACATCTGTTTGGGGGGAAGACAGGTCTTGAGGCATTGGGGGCTCCAACGTATGGGTTCTTTATTAACCCAATCCAGTTGTGGGTTGTGTAGTTGCAACCAGGGGAGTCCCAGAATCACATCTACCGATGGAGTATGGATCACGTCCAAGATAATCTTCTCTTGGTGACCGTCCTCTGTGGAGAGGGATAGAGAACATGTCTCCAGGGAAATAAAAGCTGTTTGGAGTGGACGCCCGTCTATGGCCTCCAGACCAACTGGAACAGCTTTAGATCGGAAGGGAATTTTATTCCTATAGGCAAAACTCTGATCAATAAAGTTTCCCTGAGACCCGGAATCTATGAATGTGGAGGTGGGGATCAGGGAATTATTCCAGGCCAGAGAGATAGGTAGCATTATTCTGGTGGGAAATTTTTTAGGAGAAGAAAGAGAGGAAGAGATTACACCCAACGAGACCCCCTCATACCTTATTGGATTTTGGCATTTCCCGGACGCAGAGGACAGCTTGCCAGAAGATGACCGGAATGACCTCAATAATGGCAAAGACCACCATCTCGTCGGCGCTGTCTCTCAGACGCGGATAGCCGATGACCTCCGAGCTGCATAGGTTCGGGCTCATCCATGGGTTGGGGAATGTAAGGGACGAGGTTGCGGCTGGTAGACCGAGGGGAAGTGGTACGAGGAAGAGCACGTTCAAGTCTTCTTTCTTGTAGCCCCTGGTCCACGCAGATGCAAACTGCAATGAGCTCCTCCAATCTGGTGGGTCTCTCCATGGTGGCCAGCTGGTCCTTAATGGCGTCAGACAGACCCTGCCAAAAAGCTGCGGAGAGTGAGCTATCATTCCAGGAGGTCTCCGCCGCGATGGTCCGGAAGTCCAAAGCGTTCTCGGCGACAGGACGAGTACCCCGGGAAATATGAAAAAGAGAGGAATCCGCTGTAATCTGGCGACCAGGTGTATAAAATACTTGCCTGAATTCCTGAAGAAAGCTAGGGTAGTCACGCATCATGGCAGGTTCCCGCTCCCAGATGGGGGATGCCCAGGCTAGGGCCTTTCCGTTCAAGAGGGATATAATATAAGCCACCCTTGAGCGTGCGGTAGGAAAGCGCGATGAGGATAATTCAAATTGAATCTCGCACTGATTAAGAAACCCTCTGCACTCGTGGGGGCCCCCTGCATAGCGATTGGGGGCCGGGAGACGAGTATCTAAAGCCACGGAGGAACCCGGAGAGGGAAACGCCGCAGCTGCCATGGCAGAGGGGCCTGGGGTATGCTGCAATGAGGAGTCTTAAGAGCTCCTGCGTCATGGAGGCAAGCTGCGCCTCTAGCTGGAGAAGTCGCTGCATGGGGCGTGGTTGCTCCATCTCTTCGGGGTCCATGTCTGTGGGGCTGAGCATAATGTAATGCTGTGCTCACCATGGACAAGGAGGGACCCCAAAACTGAGGTGAGAAGAGTAACACCTGCACCCACAGCTACGGGGACACGCCTGGAAAGTGGAAAATAGGCGCCTGGAACCGTACGGGAGTATAAGATAAAGTAAGATACTTGCCGGACGAGAAGGGAGGTTCCAGAAGATAGTTGGTACCAAGAGCCTGGGGTCCAGAGCCGGGAGGTAGATCAGAATCTGTAAGCAGGGGAAAGAGGTCGGAGAGTTCAGGAGGTCAGGATACTAGCCAAAAGTCGAAGTCCAGAGCGGTTCCACAGCCAAGCTGGTTCAGTACACAAAGGATCACTAGAAAAGCAAAGGGACAAGAGCTAAGGCAGACACGACCGTGGTTAACACTGGTCATACAGAACTATGCTCACCCAAAGAAGGAATGGCTGAGCAAGGTATAAATAGGAGGAAGGACAAATAGGGAGAGGGGGAGTAACGATGGAGCAGCCCCAGGGAAGATAGAGATTGGTAGGGACAAGATTGCCACTGCTGTGCCGGATGCGAGGCCTGGGGGCGGTGCACGCGCATCAGGCATGTGCGCCACGCGGGAGAGGAACGCGCGGCCTAAGCTGGGGGCGGGAACTCCTCCTTTGGGAGGACGTAACAGTTGTGGTTCGTGCGCGCGCATGCGCGCTTTCATCGACCACCGCGGGGAGTGAAGTGGAAGGAGGTGTGCGCGGCCTGAGCAGGGGACGGGAGTTCATCCCGCGAAAGGACAGAGGAGTCCCTGTGTGTGCACACGCATGCGCGCGTCCTGAGGCAGCCGCGGGAACCAGAGAGGCAGGAGAAGGGTCCCGCTCGCGGCGGTGAGTCTGTGGGGCCGGGGGGCGCCGGGTGTGTTGCGGCAAGGGAGGAACCCTCTTTAGGAGAGGTGTTCCCCGAAGTCTTACACAGTAAGCCTTTAAGGGTGTTGCCACTTCATCAGCTTACTGCTGCATATTGTTCACCTTATTATAGGCTCAGAGACAAAAGGTACAATGGATGAAGGGAGTATTCTACCCCAGCAACATTATGTTTTTTGTTGATTATGGTAACCTGAGCCCAGCCTATTAAAATGCCATTTGATAATATGGTGTGTTAAGGCCTGTCAAACCAAAGGTACTCACTTACATTAGGTGCAACCATGGACAAGGAGGGACCCCAAAACTGAGGTGAGAAGAGTAACACCTGCACCCACAGCTACGGGGACACGCCTGGAAAGTGGAAAATAGGCGTCTGGAACCGTACGGGAGTATAAGATAAAGTAAGATACTTGCCGGATGAGAAGGGAGGTTCCAGAAGATAGTTGGTACCGAGAGCCTGGGGTCCAGAGCCGGGAGGTAGATCAGAATCTGTAAGCAGGGGAAAGAGGTCGGAGAGTTCAGGAGGTCAGGATACTAGCCAAAAGTCGAAGTCCAGAGCGGATCCACAGCCAAGCTGGTTCAGTACACAAAGGATCACTAGAAAAGACAAAGGGACAAGAGCTAAGGCAGACACGACCGTAGTTAACACTGGTCATACAGAACTATGCTCAGCCAAAGAAGGAATGGCTGAGCAAGGTATAAATAGGAGGAAGGACCAATAGGGAGAGGGGGAGTGATGAGGAACAGCCCCAGGGAAGATAGGGATTGGTAGGGACAAGATTGCCACAGCTGTGCTGGATGCGAGGCTTGGGGGCGGTGCACGCGCATCAGGCATGTGCGCCACGCGGGAGAGGAACGCGCGGCCTAAGCTGGGGGCGGGAACTCCTCCTGTGGGAGGACGTAACAGTTGTGGTTCGTGCGCACGCATGTGCGCTTTCATCGACCACCGCGGGGAGTGAAGTGGAAGGAGGTGCGCGCAGCCTGAGCAGGGGACGGGAGTTCATCTCGCGAAAGGGCAGAGGAGCCCCTGTGTGAGCGTGCGCATGCGCGCGTCCTACGGCAGCCGCGGGAACCAGAGAGGCAGGAGAAGGGTCCCGCTCGTGGCGGTGAGTCTGTGGGGCCGGGGGGCGCCGGGTGTGTTGCGGCAAGGGAGGAACCCTCTTTAGGAGAGGTGTTCCCCGAAGTCTTACACAGTAAGCCTTTAAGGGTGTTGCCACTTCATCAGCTTACTGCTGCATATTGTTCACCTTATTATAGGCTAAGAGACAAAAGGTACAAAGGACGAAGGGAGTATTCTACCCCAGCAACATTATGTTTTTTGTTGATTATGGTAACCTGAGCCCAGCCTATTAAAATGCCATTTGATAATATGGTGTGTTAAGGCCTGTCAAACCAAAGGTACTCACTTAAATTAGGTGCAACGGGGTATAGCTAACCAATGTCCCACCAATGAGTAAATATATAACCGGGAGAAAAGAAGCAGGCACACGGTCTTAATCAGCAGTGAATGGGTTTAATGTGCCAAGAAATCCAACGTTTTGGCAGTGATACTGCCTTTCTCAAGGTGTAGGCTACCAAATACAAGTGAACAACATATATTTATACATATACATGCCCCCCTAGTACTCACCCTTCCCTGCTCAGCTTCACAGTCACGACGTCGACGCCCATGTGATGACGTCAGCGCGCCTACGTGGCGCTTCGTGATGACGTCAGACGTCGTGGTGTTGGTCCCTGGTAGCACAGCACAGAGCTGCCCTGTGAAAACACTGCCACACCTCACATCAAGATGTCAACGCCCCTGCGATTACTTCCGCACGATGCCGTCGGGGGGGGGGGGCGGTGGAGTTGGAGAGGGGGCAGGTCTCCACCAGTGCAGTACTCACGGGTGCTGCGCTGGAGATGTAATCCGTCGCCATGGGAACACAGTCTGAGCAGGGAGGACTGAGATCCTAATGCATCGCCCTGAAAGTGTAATTAAACATAAAACAAATCAAGCATATGTAACATGTATGAATACACCATATACCCGTGTAATAAAAACAATGGACTGTAAATTGCAAGTGACTGTACCCTGATGGACTACAATGCCCTAAGTATAATATATATACCCATATCAAAAAATTAGCAGTACATCAAAATACTATTATTGCATGTATCTAGGGTAGAGGAGGGGGGGAGGAAGGGGAAGGGAAGGGGAAAGGGGGGGAGGGAAGGGCAGGAGGGGTGGTGGCAGGATAAAGGATGATCTCCCACATCGGATTGAAGCGGAGTCTATGGAAGGTTCCAGATTATGGGTGCCTGTAAAAAGACAGAATTATCTTCTGTTAAGAAAACATCTCAAATGTATATGTATAAATATATGTTGTTCACTTGTATTTGGTAGCCTGCACCTTATGAAAGGCAGTATCACTGCCGAAACGTTGGATTTCTTGGCACATTAATCCCATTCCCTGCTGATTAAGACCGTGTGCCTGCTTCTTCTTTTCTACTGGACTATTTTGAGGACGTCAGGAGCTCCCCAGAACCTGCGCGCCGGCAGCTAAGTACCCCACTATCACCTGTATGTCTGAGTGCGTGCACAAACCTCTATCAATATATAACCGCACTCATAACTTTCCTTTCCTCTAATACTCACACACGTGAGCTACAGATGCATCGGCCATCATTGAAACACTTCACGCGGTGTATACCTCGGAATAACCATGTCATGGCGCGGGATTTCTTCCAACCGTACCGCCTTAAGACGAGAGTGCAGGTGAGTGCATAAAATGGCATTTTAGTGTTCTGGCTTTTAAACACCTGAAATTGACATAGCAGCACAGTACTGTACACATTACAATTCATTCATTTCATTGCATTTAATTGCACACAATGCATGAAATTCAAACAAAGTAACCGCGATAAACATGTACAGTACAGTTGTGATACATATGTGCCCCAAAGCCATCTCAGGGAGCAGATTACACAAAGCACAACTAATAGTTACCATAGAGAATCCAGTAACATTGTAGTTGTATAAGGTGCCTCACGTCTCCATTTTGAAACCCATATCATTTATTTGTGAAATGGGGCAAATCACTTTATTTACAACTCTAATGGTATTGCTATATACAATAATTAAAGTTCCCAACAGCCACAGTCTGTAAAGTGGCAGCAGGATCATCCACAAAGATGAAGAGTCATTCCTAATGATGTTATACTGTAGGTAATCCCTTAGCTGCCAAAATAGGCCAGACTTAAAAATGAATGAATGTGGAATACTGCAACAATGTGTACATTGATAAATAGTCCTTCAATAGGCTGGTGTAAGGAGCGACTTCCAATAAACTAATAGAGTCTGAGGTTTCACAGTGGATAGGAGAATGGGAAGACTGGAGTCGAGTTGGGGAACATTCTTATCTGCTGTCAATTTCTATATTCCTATTTGTTACTCCGTATTCATTATGTAACATGACATTCTGCAGCCATGAGCAAATCAATAATGTTACACCTCTATCCTGACCCAGATACTGCTGCTGCTGCTGCTTTTGAGCATTTGTCTATGTGTGTCCACATGAAACTGTTCATCAACATTTTCCTATCTGTCTTGTTTTTGTTAACAAGACAAACAGTATATAACACTGAACACTAATTGACACCAAAGCAGAGTAAATATGGGTCTAATGATAGTTTTATGAAAGTTCAAAGAATGTAATCAAACTTGTACTGTATATGACAAACAAAATGTTCAAGTCCAGCATCTCCAGTCTCTTTCCTACTTCCATTACTTGACAAGCCCATCCAGACAGTTTATCTTATTTGGATTATGAAGGCCGTAAAAAGACAATCTACTTTTAAGTATGATGATCTTGCAAAAATGATATTATACTGTAAAAATAGAAACACCATTCAGATTTCCGGGATAACAATATTAAATATGAATGTAAACAAAACAATAATGGAATCCCACTGACCTACACGAGAGGTAACTCTCAATGTATTACTTCCTGGTAAAACATTTTATAAATAAATAAGCTTACAAGTTAATGATCTGGTTAGAAATATACATAAATATAGGAATAAATATAAGTGCATTAATCATCACAGTGCCCGGCATCATTCAAATTATTGATGTTTCCATACTAAAGTGGGTTCTTCAAAAGGAGGCTTTCTGACTTCATATTGAAGGAGTGAACAAATTAAAGGTAGCACAAATGGCAATCCATCATGACTCATATCATTCTATGTAGGCAAATAACAAATATGAGGAAAGGAATGTGTATGGGCGTTTACTGTGATACAATACTTATTGATGCAATAAGGATATAAAAAAGCATATTTAAGTATCTGGATATTATCTATCAATATCCAACAAAACCAAAAAAATATTATGAATCATGTTTCTATCTCAGTCAACAAGAGAGGAGGGCAGGTAAGAGACTGAAGCAGAAAATGTAGGTTGCTTCCCAAGAAAGGTTGGGCGATTAGGAGTTTTCTTATCGTTATATCAGTCAATTTGTCTTCCAGGAAGTAGCAATTAGATATATTTTCAACGCCCACATCTGCTTTTTGAAACTAAATAAAAAGGAGCTCACCAGGAAAAAAACAGAAGAACCAGAAAAGAAGAGGCAGCAAGCTCTAACTTGAACAGGTACTGTAGGTGGACTGGTATATAATTCAAGGTGTGTTTCATATACTGTACTGTAAAGCGTTTAATTAATTCTGGTCAGCAGAAGTATCACTGCTTTGGTAGAATTGGCACAATTTTCAAACTGAAGGTTGTGAAAAGAAGTTCAACCATGAAAACTTCATGGGATTGGTGCTTTCAGTAAATGGTGTCAGGTTTTGCTGACCAAGAAATTGCAAGTGGGGTTTGATGATGGAGAGAGGAGTTTCTGAATGATATCATGATATACTGTAGAGTAGCTCTATGCTTCTTCTCCACAAAGGGAATAGAAGTTCAAGTATCCCCAACACACAGGTTGTTGTAGGCCATATTAGTTTTGTGCAATGGCTGCTCTATGACCCATACTAATGTCCATTTCCACACTGGTAGATACTCTAAAGGTTTTTGGATGTAGTTAGAGAGTAGAGGGGCAGGTACCTGTAATTACTGGACGATTAGGAAGCTTTAGTGTAAGTGTGTTATAATTCTCAAGACCGTACAGAAATATTTTTTTAAAATTATTATTGGAGTTGAATCATAAGGTATTTGCTCAATATGTAATGTTTTCCCATGTCACTAAGTAATACATCAAGGCCCATATTAACTAAGCAGTGCTATAAGACATCTTCTGGTGCTGAAAGACACCTTACTGCCCATACACTTGAGGTGTCTTCTCTAATAGCATTAAAATATGGGCCCACATGCTTTCCTTCATAATACTCTTTTTCATAATACAAAATGTTTTACATTTACAGCTAATCATGGCAGCGTATCACTTTTGCAACCCTGCGATTGGACCAATGGGAAGATATTGGTAAGCATTCTCCTCTCCACAGACTTTTCTTCGCTGCACCTACTGTAGCAGACATTCAAAATCATTTTCCATGGAAATCAATTGACGCCAGTGTTAAAACAATATCGATTAGCCCTGAGATATTACATACAAAGCTTTATTCTACTGTACAAAGATCAGACCTTAGAATTGTCAACAATGAGTTCCTACCGCACTGAACTTTCGGACTGAGCTGACCAATTGGCATTGATAAAGTGTGTCTGCCTCCCCACTCAAAACACAGTGTTCCATTACAATATTTACTTCCTTTTTTTTTTAGATTTTCTACTACAGCCAGACACAATTTGTATTTTTTTATCTTCTGAAACCATGATTTCTAGGGTTATTTGTTAGTGTCACAGAGCTTCCTGTACAGTATATCAGAATAGCTCAGCTTAACCCCTCAGTTTCCTCTTATGGCTTTACTGATTGATATAATGCTAAATTTGATGCAAGGTTATTGCAAACTGAGATGTTAAAAAATGGTAAACAAATATAGCTAGAAACACCAAAATATTTATAGACCGCATTATAATTTGTGTGGTAATTAAATACTCAACTAACCCTATGATTCAAAAAAACAATTGTATAGTCAATGCAAAATACCCTGAATACATATTCTACATGCTGCATTTAATACTTAAAGAAATGTGAAGCTTAATACACATTTTCTGAAATACAACAGTACAAATGATACTATTTAATGCATTATATTGTTGTATTATTCCAGTGGAAATGAAGGACCTTTTCAAGGAAGGAACTCATCACTGTGGATCGAGGTAAGAAAGATTTTTGTCAGATGTGCTATGAAATTCTATATCATTTAGGAAATTAGCCAAATTTCAGAGGTCAGAGCAAACAATTCACTCCTCTTTCAAAGTTATGTCAAGTTATCTTAAATAGTTAATTATCTTTGCTAAAAATAGTATGCACTTTATTTTCAGATATATGACAGGGGGCACAACTGAATAATAGATTTGTTTTCCAATACATGTCTTTCTTCTCTAGAGAATGCCTCCGGCGAGTTTGTATCTGTATATGTTGGGCAGTAATGAAGATGTAGTCTGTGTGAATGGGTTAATGAAAATAATTTGTGGTTGACACAGAAAAATATCTTGTTTTTCAAAAACATAAGACAGTGTTTGTACGGTATGCATACTCGTTTTAGTCTGTGTTAAAAGCATTACAAAATACTGTAATAAAACATACTGACATTTCATACTTTGTCACAATATGTGTCCATACAAGTTTAACAGATTATAAGTGCTATAGAAGATGACAGTGTACAAAAAGAAAACACAGTAAGCATGAATTTTTCCCCTCCGGAAAACCCTCCTTAATAACCAGACTGGAGGAAAAAGTAAAACAGGTTATGACATGAGAAAATGAATCTAAACTAAAACAAACCATACATTAATTAGATATTAAGCAAAGACAAAAGTATAAAATACAATAACAGAAAGCAAGGCAAGGCAATAGGGAAGTACCGGCATACCCCGGTTTAAGGACACTCACTTTAAGTACACTCGCGAGTAAGGACATATTTTCAATAGCACCATACCCCTGTGTCCTTACGCTCGCTTCGCGGGTACGGACACTTATTCAGCCCTACAGACCGCCGTAGTAGTGACGCGCTAATTCCCAATAGGCAAACGGCAGCTCGTGCATGCGCCTGTCAGCACGTCCTGAACAGAAATACCGGCTCCCTACCTGTACCGAAGAATCAATAAGTGGGAAAAAGGTAGTACTTCACTTTAAGTACATTTTTGCTTTACATACATGCTCTGGACCCATTGCGTATGTTAATGCAGGGTATGCCTGTATAGAAGCATTTCAATACTAGAATATAAATAACTAGCAATTGTCACAAAAATTGGTGTTATATAAAATAGTATGTGTTTGAATAGTGTTAATGTAATGTAGTCAGAACTGTTTCTTTAAATATACAAACAAGCCTCCATACCTGTCCATACCTGTAGCCCAAAAAAAAAGGTTTTTGAGTGATGTATTATTTCTGTCACAAGCAATGCTTTACTTGCCTCTTTGCAAACCTAGTCTGAGATGAATGGTTCTTAAAGATCAGGGGCGTTGTGAATGACAAAACCCCCGAACTAAAACATTGGCACCTGGCAGAAATTCTTTGTCCAGGAGTAATGAAACCGCTACAGGGTATCCTGCCGATCTGGCGGCAACTACCTTCCAATTCAATGATAGTAACCGACAGATTGGATGCAATGTCCAGCATCGCGGTTACATGACTCCCGTCCCTTGCACTTCTTTGTAGACTTCCCAAGTGCCCTTTGTTGTTGTTTCTTAACAGTGGGAGCAAGGTTAGTTTTCAGCAAATCTAGTCTAGTATGAAGCTGTCTTTTCAGAAACAGTTCTGCAGGCATCCTGTCTGTGACAGTGTGAGTTGTTTTCTTCTAGTTCATTGTTTTTCAACAGGGGTTCCTAGGCACCCTTAGGTTCCACCAGGGTTCCCTGTAATTTTCAGGTTATTTGAAAATTGTACCAAATACAAAATAATTTACAAGGCATCTGATCTCACACGCTATTAGAGAGGGGTGGGGTTCCTCAGGATTTCTCAATATAATTATAAGGTTCCTTAACCAAAAAAAGGTTAAAGAACACTGCTACAGTTAAACAGGAGTCTAGACAATCTCTGGTTTGCCGTGGTGCAAGGGGGTTGGTAGTTTAGTGTTAGGTATATATTAACCCCTTTGTTAGCTCTAAGTCGCCAGCTAGCCATGGTTTGCCATGGCTACCTGGCCACTTGGGCTATGAAGGGATTAATACGGTGTAACCTCCCGCTCAATGGGGTTACAAGTTTACTGCAAGGGGTTAATAATGTTGCCATGGGGATACTGACATCACCAGGGAGTATATAAGTTTGGAGGAAGGTTCTGGAAGGCGAGGTTTTGGAGTACAGGAGAAGAGGAGCCTCGGTTAGTGTAGCTAGTGATAATGTTCATGAAGTAATAGGAGAGACCAGGACCCCCATGTTTGTTATGTTACAGATAGCGACAGTGCCCTTATAGTGAGGATCCCAATTAGATGACCAACTCAACCGAGCAGGTGCCACAGCTGGCCATATACAGAGGGCTCCCGGCTCAGCTCTACAGGCGTATCCACCTATGTATTCTCCTCAACCAGTAGGAAAGTGGCAGTTCCCAATCAGGAAAAGGGGTATAACGTTACTTGCACAGAACCAGCCAGGATCCCAGTAAGGGCGCCAAGTAGATGGGGAATAACGGACGTTACACCGCCCGTTGCGTGTTGGGTGGGCAACTAGGGAAGAACTGTGTAAATAAGTAACTAAGCGTATGTAAAGCAATTGCGTTTTATTCCCATAAACCTGTTTAAAAAAAAACAAACAAACATTTTTTAACTTATTTTGGGTTTGTGTAGAGGTGTTTCCATGCCTGGGGACCTGACTAAAAACTGAGCTGTACTACAAAAGTTCCTCCGTCCACCATTTTCACCCTTGCCGTCTTATCTCCCAGCCGCCTGAATCCAGCACCATGAAGTGAGGTTACCTACGTTGAGTAGCCAAATACTGCCCAGCGATGTAAACTCCCTAGGAGCCGGGCAGAAAAGGTTACAACTGTATATTAAAAAAGATGAAAAACGTTATTTCCTGATCACCCTGGCAGTGGGCACCATTGGGTTAATCCCTTCTCACTCTAGGTAGGACAGGAAATAGACTTTTGCAGGTAGGCCATATACTGCTGCGGCCGAGTTTATTCGAGCATTTGCCCGTTCTTGGCCGCAGCAGTAACCTGGCGCGCGCCGGAGGGTGCCCGGCGCGCGCCGAAGCCTTGGAGGAGAGGCTCGCAGATCGGGGCTTCCCCCTCTCCCTACCGGGTCCGCCGGGCCCCCCGGAACGTCCTGCCGCCGTCGGGACATCCACGCGACACCAGGGCTCCCTCGGGGAGCCCTGGGCACGCGTACAGGCGGCACAGGCACCCGATGATGCGTGACCGCGCATCGGTGATGCGCGGCACGCTGAGGGAGTGCGGCTCGCAAGCCGGGACATTTCCCGGCTTGGGGAATGAGCCGCACTCGGATAAAGTGTGTCGGTAGTGTAAGGCCCCTTCCTCTACCTGCACCTTAGTCTTTTTCCTGTCCTCACAGCTAGGAGTAGGATTTTTTATTTTCTAACAGGACTCACCTACTGCACCTTGTGCAGATATCCAGGGTCTCAGCCTCTCTGCTCTGAAGCTCCGATCGACGCGCCCTACGGGTGGCAAGACGGAGACCCCTTAGAGTCGGGGGAGCCCCTGGAACCCATTGGGGGGGGAGCAGCTGCAGCCGTGGGCGGGGAAGCTTAGGTGCAAAGCCCCAGGACCAAACGAAGGCGCACAGCAGCTGCAGCTGGGAGCCGTGGAGGCCCAGACTCACCGCATTAGCGTCTGGTACGCTGCGGTAAAGTACCCAGGAGCCCGCTACACGCGGAGGGGGGAGCAGCCATAGCTGCGAGAGGAGGAAGGCTCAATTGACCGCGCTAGTATCTGGGACGAGGCGGTAAACTACCCCAGGAACTCTGCTATACGTGGAAGGAAGTAGCAGCCTTAGCTGCGAACCGAAGGAGGTTCATATTGACCGCGTGAGTATCTGAAACACTGCGGTAAAAGGGTACAGTGCACGCGGCCGCTCGGGAGCGCGCGCGTCACGTCCGTCCGGCAGATGCGTACACAGACACGCGAGTCGTGCACGAGCACTTGATGACGTCAGAGAAGCGACGACCACACTGTGTGTACGTGTGAGTGAGAGCTGCAGCATGGAACGCTCAGCAGGGAGAAGCCAAGTGCTGGAAATGGATTCAAAAATGGAAACACCCAAAACTTCAGTTCCCAAGGCTAGGTGAGTCCTTAGTTTTAGTTCTACATGGGAAAGAGAGATGGTATATATACATTAGGGTGTATGTTTAGTATTTATTTTGTTTTTATAATTTAGTTCGGTGGTTACCCTCCCAGAAGCAGAATCTTCAAAAGGGACGGGGGAATCCCTGCAACATAAAAGAAAGGTTGCTAAGAAAACTAAATGGTGTTCAGCTTGTGAGAAACCAGCCCTAATAGGGAAGTAATTATGTGAAGATTGTCTTAAGACACCTGCAGGTGATACCAATGAACAAATGAGCACTTTCCTTATTGATGAAGGAGGCTGTTAAACAGAGTGTTGATGCGGCAGTCCAGCAAGCTGTTAACCCTGCGCAGGAAAGATCTAGATCCCAGACCAGTCTGGATAAGGGGAAAGGTTTTTTCATCATATGAGTCTGAAATTGATTGTTTTCATGTGTCAGAGAGTGAAATGGATTCATCAGATCAAGATATTCAGGAAGAGGAATCTGAATTTGATGTAGAAAGGGTGGATCCACTCATCAAAGCCATGATACAGGCTTTGGAACTGGAAGACACTAAGGAGTTAACCCACAAGAAAAAGATAAACTTTTTGGGGCGAGACAAAGAGTGTCCTGGCTGTTTCAAGAGTTTCTGTACTGGCCTGCTGTTGACAAGCTGAGCGGTCTGCTGCTGCTGCTGCTGCTGCTGCTTTAAAGAGGTAGAGTCTTTACTATCCATCAAGTAATTAAGGACCTCATTCAGGTGGAGTTGGCGCAACCAGACGCCAGAGTATTTACGCCTAAAAGGTTTGGGAAGATGTATACATTCCCACAAGAGGAGGTAAAATTTTGGGATGTCAGCCCAAAGGTGTATACTGCTATTTCCAGAATAGTAGAAAAGACCACAAGTCCAATAGAGGAACTTGCGTCATTGGAGGACGCTATGGATAGGAAGATGGATACGTATGGAAGAAAGCATACGTTACCGCAGGAACATCCTCAAACCTGCCATAGCAAATACATCAGCAGCAAGGGCTATGCGAGTGTGGATTGCCAACATTGAAGAAGCAATATGCAAAGGTGTGGAAGAAGTGCTATTCTTAAAGCACTGTCCGAAGTAAAATGAGCAGCAAAACCTATGGTGCTGGCGGTATCAGCAAGAAGGGCTTCATGGCTCAGACAGTGGATGGCTGACACAGCATCAAAGAACAACTTGTGTGGATTACCATTGAGGTGAGTTCCTCTTCGGTAACAAACTGGATGCAATAATAACAAAAGCATCAGGAGGTAAGAGCACTTTTACCTCAAGAAAAGCAGAAGATTCGGTTTCCAACAGGCTAATAGAAACTAATATAAGGAAGCAAAGGCATATAGACCTGGCAGGTCATCTCCAAGACAAACAACATGGAGGGGCGGCCAGGACCGGCTTTTTCGTGACAGTTGCCAGTAGGAGGGTGACTGAAGCAGTTTTCTGCAACATGGGCCCAAACAATACAGGACAATTGGGTATTACAGACCATTCGTCAGGGGTACAGTATAGAATTCAGAGAGATGCCAAGAAGAAATATGTTCTTAATAACATGGATACAGTCCAAGGAAAAAAGAAGGCAGATGAATTCGGCTTTAAAGAAATTATTACAAGCAGAAGTAATAAAGAAGGTACCTCAGGAAGAGGAAGTGGAATTTATTCCAGAATTTTTCTAGTAAAGAAACCTACAGGGGAGTACAGAGCAATCCTAGACCTAAGAAGTGTGAATTTATTCTTGGAAATAAGAAAATTCAAGATGGTGTCGTTGAACCTGATTATTCAAGAGGTACAACCAGGAGACTGGATGGTGGCAATAGACTTAAAAGATGCTTATCTACATGTGCCCATAGCAAAGGGACACCAAAGATGCCTAAGGTTTACAGTAAATCAAGATCATTATCAGTACACAGCACTGCCATTTGGTCTGGCAACTTCCCCAAGGACGTTTACAAAGGTTCTAGCCCCTCTAGTGGCAGAAATGAGAGAAAGAGGGGTAGAAATATACCCATACCTGGACGACATCCGGGTAAAATCAAGGAGTCTGGAGAAACTCCAGCAAGACCAAAAGATGGTAATAACCTTCCTGGAACACCACGGTTGGTTAATAAACAGAAACAAGAGCCATCTCATGCCCACTCAGCTGTTAAGATTTCTGGGGGTAGAATTTGATACAGCAAAAGGAGAAGTGAGACTACCAGACGCAAATAGGCAAGACATAGCCATGCAACAAAGTAGCTCAGGAAAGCTACCAGGACTTCAGCAGAAGAATGCATGAAGCTCCTAGGGAAATTCGCTTCAACATTAAGCGTCAGAAAATGGGCAGCAATACATATGAGACCAAGAATCTTGTTACACCCACACACAAAACAGGAATTAAAGTGGTGGGAAGATACCCGAAACCTGGAAAAAGGACAAACACTACACCCAGTGCACTGGGTAAGAATTACAACAGATGCGAGCAACACAGGTCGGGGTGCCCAGATGGGAGAAACATTGGTGCAAGGAACCTGGACAAACCAGGAAAAGCATCTTCCATCAAATCTGCTGGAATTAAAAGCAGTACAAAGGGCCTTAGAAGCTTTCGAAAACCATATAGGAGGTGGCTGTATATAAATAGAATCAAACAACAGGTCAGTTGTCAAGTATATAGCCGAACAAGGAGGAACCAGGAGCAGAAAGCTGATGAACCTCACAGCAGAAATCCTCTTTTGGGCAGAGTGCCACTTGTCGGAAATTACAGCCATACATATCCCAGGACTAGAAAATGTCACAGCAGACTTTCTAAGTCGGAACATCATACACCCAGGAGAATGGGCATTATATCCACAGGTGTTTCAAGAACTGGTAGAGCGATGGGGTCAGCCAGACATAGATCTCATGGCGACACACCAAAACCGCAAGGTAAGGAACTACTGTGTCAGACAGTTTCATCCAAGCGCACAAGGTACAGATGCTCTCAGTTTCAAATGGCACTTCAAGTTGGTATACCTGTTCCCTCCAATTCCCTTAATTCCGGAAACAATCAGGAAATCAGGGAAGACCAAGCAGAGGTGATATTCGTAGCACCCTACTGGCCAAGAAGGCTTTGGTTCACACACTTGGTAAATATGGCAGTAGATACACCATGGCACATACCAGATCGCAAAGGGTTGATGCGACAGGGGCCAATATGTCATCCGAATGCCAAACAATGGGCTTTGACGGCATGGCGATTGAGCAGGAAACATTGAGACTGAAAGGTTGTTCAGACAAAACAATCCAAACCCTTTTACAAGCAAGGAAAAGTTCCACATCGAAAGTATACCATAGAATCTGGCTTTGCTTTCGCGATTGGTGTGGAAAGGAAAAAACAGAAGTCCTTTCACCTAGAATTGTATCAATTGTGGAGTTCCTGCAAAAAGGATTTGAGAAAGGTCTCAGTCTTAGCTCATTGAAAGTACAGGTGTCTGCACTATCAGCCTTGTTGGAAAGAAATCTGGCAATGGAAAGATTGATCATCAGATTCTTTCAGGCAGTTAAAAGGTTAAGGCCTCAAATCAAGAACAGGGTACCTACATGGGACTGGTCCCTAGTATTGGATGTACTAACAGCAGCTCCGTTTGAACCTATACAGGAGATAGGCTTGAAATGGTTATCATGGAAAATGGCGTTTTTGATAGCAATCAAGGAGAGTGGGAGAACTACAGGCTCTATCAGCCAAGGAACCATTCCTAGTCATACATCAAGACAAGGCAGTTCTTAGACCAGTACATCAATTCCTGCCAAAAGTTGTATCACAGTTCCACATGAATCAAGAAATTGTGATTCCGACATTCTGTCCAGAACCAAAGAATAAGAAAGAAGAAAGACTACACAAATTAGACGTGGTAAGATGTCTAAAAGTGTACCTGGAAAGGATGCGAGATATCAGAAAGTCAGACAGACTATTCATCAATTCCAGAGGGACCGAAGAAAGGTCTAGAAGCATCAAAGACAACAATTTCCCAGTGGATAGTGTCTTGTATTAAAAGGCTTATGAAAGCAAAGGACAAGATAAACCTTTGAACATTAAAGCTCATTCTACAAGGGCCATGGCTACTTCATGGGCATTTAAGGCCCAGGCTACACCAGGACAAATATGCAAAGCAGCTGTCTGGTCCTCATTCAATACATTCTTGAAATACTACAGACTAGACGTACAATCATCAGCTGACGCAAGCTTTGGGCGTAGAGTGTTAGAAACTGTAGTGAAATAAAGTGTAAAGTGTATTAATAAAGGTCAAACTGATAAGGCATTAAACTGGTGTTGTCTATTCTGATGTATCCCTCCCTAAAATTTGCACTGCTTGGGTATGTCCCAATGGTGCCCACTGCCAGGGTGATCAGGAAAGGAGAAAATTTAAACAACTTACCGTAATTTTCTTTTCCTGGAACCATGGCAGTGGGCACATAGTTACCCTCCCTATGTATGTCTAATGCCTATCAGTTATATTTTTCAGCTATGGAAGAATCGTAAGACTAAGGTGCAGGTAGAGGGAGGGGCCTTATATGGCCTACCTGCAAAAGTCTATTTCCTGTCCTACCTAGAGTGAGAAGGGATTAACCCAATGGTGCCCACTGCCATGCTTCCAGGAAAAGAAAATTACGGTAAGTTGTTTAAATTTTCTCCTTTCATTAACTTTCAGCATCTTGTCTTGGTACTGTTACTCCTCTTCAAGTCCTATTTTAGGATCTGAATGGGCGTAATGTCAGATTTAGATATGACCAAATAACATAACGTTATTTCCTGACATTAAGCAGATGTCTTTGACTGAGCCACTGATTGAGCCACCTGTGTTGAAACAGGGATATCCATAAAAGCCGGCCTGTTGGCGGCTCTTGAGGACTGAGTTTGGGAACCCCTGAGCTAGGGGGATATAGCAAGGGGTCATGGAGGTAGAATGGGGTAAGTGTGAGTTTGGCAAGCAGGGAGACACCCATATTAAATACAGATAATACTAGAAAACTTCTAAAGACTAAACCCAATTGGAGCAGAAAGGTAGGAGCAGATCAGATAATATTACAGAATGGAAGAAACCTTAGATAAAATGGGGGAGCTTGAATTAATAGCTACAAGCAGGGCCGCCAACAGCGGGGGAGAAAGGGTACTGGGGTCCCGGGCCCTGTGGGTCAAAAGGGCCCGGCGGCCGTGCCTCCTGTGCGGCCGGGCGCCAGTTAATTAGATAAAAAAAAAAGTAAAAAAAAAATGGCGGCGAATCCCCCGCGGTCCCGGTGCGCATGCGCAGGGCCCGTTCCCCCCCCCACTTCCAACGTGGGACGGATGGGGAAGTACCAGCTCCTCCTGCGGCGGCCCCTCCCGCCCGCCCCCCGCTCCCAATGTGGGACAGAGGGGGAAGTACCAGCTCCTCCTGCGGCCTGCTTCCCCCCGCTTCCCCCGTGGCCAGCTTCGAGCGCTCCCCCCGCGGCCAGATTCCCAGGCCAGATTCCCGCGCTCCCCCCGAGCAGCAAGCTGCACCCACCCAGTCAAGGTAAGTCACTGTCATCCACTGTCACTGTCACCCACCCAGTCACTGTCACCCAGTCACTGTCACCCACCCAGTCACTGTCACCCACCCAGTCACTGTCTCACTGTCACACAATCACTGTCACCCAGTCAGTCTCCCACCCAGACACTGTGACCCAGTCACTGTCACCCACCCAGTCACTGTCATCCACCCAGTCACTGTCACCCACCCAGTCACTGTCTCACTGTCACCCAGTCACTGTCACCCAGTCAGTCTCCCACCCAGTCACTGTCACCCACCCAGTCACTGTCACCCACCCAGTCACTGTCTCACTGTCACCTAGTCAGTCTCCCACCCACCCAATCACTGTCACCCAGTCAGTCTCCCACCCACCCAGTCAGTGTCTCCCACTCACCCAGTCAGTGTCTCCCACTCACCCAGTCAGTGTCTCTCAACCACCCAGTCAGTGTCTCCCACCCAGTCAGTGTCTCCCACCCACCCAGTCACTGTCATCTACCCACCCACCCAGTCACTGTCATCCACCCACCCAGTCACTGTCTCCCAGTCACCGTCTCCCAGTCACTGTCTCCCATTCACCCACCCACCGTCATTCACCCACCCACCCACAGTCAACATTGACCCACCAACCATCATTCACCCACCCTCCCACCATCATTCACCCACCCACCCACTGTCATTCAACTGTCATTCACCCAACCCACTGTCATTCAGCCACCCACCCACTGTCATTCAGCCACCCACCCACCCAAACCCACTGTCATTCAGCCAACCCACTGTCATTCAGCCACCCACCCACCCATTCACTGTCATTCAGCCACCCACCCACCCACCGTCATTCACCCACCCACCCACCGTCATTCACCCACCCACCCACCGTCATTCACCCACCCACCCACCGTCATTCACCCACCCACCCACTGTCATTCACCCAACCCACCGTCATTCCCCAACCCAGCCACTGTCATTCCCCAACCCACCCACCGTCATTCACCCAACCCACCCACTGTCATTCACCCAACCCACTGTCATTCAACTGTCATTCACCCACCCACCCAAACCCACTGTCATTCGTCCAAAAACCCACTGTCATTCACCCACCCACCCACTGTCATTCACCCACCCACCCACCCACCCACTGTCATTCACCCACCCACCCACTGTCATTTACCCACTCACCCACTGTCATTCACCCACCCACCGTCATTCACCCACCCACTGTCATTCACCCACCCACTGTCATTCACCCACCCACTGTCATTCACCCACCCAACCACCCACTGTCATTCACCCACCCACCCACTGTCATTCCCCCACCCAACCCACTGTCATTAAACCGTCATTCACCCACCCACCGTCATTCACCCACCCACCCACCCACCACTGTCATTCACCCACTGTCATTCACCCACCCACCCACTGTCATTCACCCACCCACATACTGTCATTCACCCAACTGTCATTCAACCAACCCACCCACCCACTGTCATTCACCCACCTACCCACTGTCATTCACCCACCCACTCACTGTCATTCATCCACCCACCCACTGTCGTTCATCCACCCACCCACCCACTGTCATTCATCCACCCACTGTCATTCACCCACCATCATTCACCCACCGTCATTCTGCGTAAACCGTCATTCACCCACCCACCCACCGTCATTCACCCACCCACCCACCGTCATTCACCAACCCACCCACCATCATTCACCCACCGTCAATCACGCACCCATCCACCATCATTCACCCACCCATTCACCATCATTCACCCACCCACCATTATTCAACCACCCACCATCATTCACCCACCCACCGTCATTCACCCAACTGTCATTCTACTGTCATTCACCCACCCAGTCACCCACCCACCCATTCAGCCACCCAGGCAGGCAGTCACATGTCTTTTGTTGAAAATATAAAAATAAATAGGTTGCATTGTAATGTTTTTTTTCTGTATCACAATAAGAAAACAGTTAAGTAAAAGTTGCGTGCTAAAAGATATTTTTTCGTGGTAGGTGCGCTATGGGTTCGGGGGGGGGGGGTGGCTGCTCCTTTCATTTGTCCCGGGCCCCATGATTTCTGTTGGCGGCCCTGGCTACAAGGGAGCAGTATGATATCATAGACATTACTGAAACATGGAGGGATGAAACTCACGACTGGGCAGTTCATTTAGTTAATCCTTTTTTGGAAAGGATCGAACAAACAGAAGAGGAGGTGGAGTATGTTTATATGTTAAACCGGTTCTAAAACCTATTCTAAGGGAACATGTTTAAGAAGGGATTTATGAAAATGTAGAGAACTTGTGGATATAAATTAACAGTGGAGGTAAAAGTTAAAGGAAAATGTTTGTAGGGATGGGCTATAAACCACCAAAAATGTGTAAAATTTAGGAAGCCAAAATACTTTTGAAAATGGAGAAGGCATAAAAACTGGGTCATTTTTGTATAATGGGTGATTTTAATTATCCAGATATAGTCTGGGACAATGAGATTAGCTTTACAACTAATGGAAACAGGTTTTTGGGAGTGCTTAATGACAATTACATGACCATGTATTAGGGCAATACTGGATTTAGTAATATCAAACAATGTAGAAGTAATAACAAATATGAAAGTCCTGGAACATTTGGGTAACTGTGATCATAACATGGTCTCATTTGAATAAATTATCAAAAACTATATTACTTGGGTTCAACAAAGACTTTAAATGTTAGAAAGGCAGATTTGAATAAACTGAGGACTACTCTACAAAGTATAAATTGGGATGATGTTTTTGCAGGGAAAAATGTGGAAGATAAATGGGCAATCTTTAAAACATTGTTAGAGAAGCACACTTATCAGTGTATACCCTTGTGTAATAAGTATAAAAGAAATAAGTTAAATCTAATGTGGCTAAATAAACAGGTAGGGAAGGAAATGGACAGGAAGAGGAAGGCATTTAGATTCTTTAAGTCAGAAGGGACAGAGACATCGTATCAGAATTATAAGGACTGTAACAAAAGTTGCAAAAGGGCAATCAAATGAGCAAAAATAGATAATGAAAAAGGGATTGCAATAGAAAGTAAGATCAACCCAAAACAGTTCGATAAGTACCTTATTAACAAAAAAAATTAGAAAAGAAAATATAGGACCCTTTCAGTGTGATATGGGCATACAGCTTATTGAAGAAAAGGAAAAGGTAGAGGTATTAAACAAATTATTTGCCTCTGTGTTTACCAGGGAAGAATCAATTGCAATAGTAGTGCCGCAGGAGGAAGCCACAACCTCCTATATTAATGAACAATTGGCACCTGAGGAAGAATTCAGAGGCGGCTTGATAAAATTAAAGAAAATAAGGCACCTGGCCCCGATGGCATACATTCAAGAGTTCTTAAGGAGCCAAGTTCAATAATAGCCAAACCTTATATTTAATAATTAAGGACTCTATTTCCACATGCTCAGTTGCACAAGATTGGCGTAAAGCAGATGTGGTGTCAATATTTTAAAAGGGAGCTAGATCACAACCGGGAAATTACAGACCAGCCTAAGATCAATAGTGTGGAAGCTACTTGAAGGTTTAGAACAGAATAATATTCAGGAATACCTAATGGAAAACAAAATTATTAGTAATAGTCAGCATAGATTTATGAAGGGTAGGTCGTGCCAAACTAACCTTATTAGTTTCTTTAAGGTACAGTAGGTACAGTAAGTAGGAATTTAGACCAGTGTAATGCAGTTGATCTGGTCTACTTAAATTTTGCAAAGGCTTTTTTTTTTTTTAAACTTGTATTTTATTGTTTTTCAAAACTTAAAAGGGAGGGGGAGAGGGATACAGAAAATGAAAAGGGTGGGTGGGGAGGGTTAGGGGGAATCATCCACAATGGTCTCCACGCAGCAATCTTGCAAGTAAAGGTATACATATATTTATATAAAAGTATAAAAGACATCCTATATGTTAGAAATGCAAACAGTTTGGTTTGAAATCGTATCTGAGTTCACGGTCTTAAGTCAGATTTGGATTTTGCCATATATAAATCGCCCAAGGGTCCCATGTTGTCAAGAAGCTATTAACTGAACTGACTCTAGCATTGCAATGCACCAAAACATTTGACAAGGAACAGGCACACCACTGCTGTTTAGTCTGCACACACTCACTTTGTTCACAACAGCTCCTTGCAGCACTGCCTACCTCTGGCAAAATGAACCTGCTCTGTATCTTAACATTTTTTTTTCTCCTGGCCTCATGGAGATTTTACTCTCTATACACTCCAAACTCCTCCATCCTGGCCCACACCCAACATCACCATACACCCTGGACTACTCAAAAGCCTTGCACTATCTACTGAATGTTGGTGGAGAACTCTCAAAACCAGCACACCATCCACTGCTCACTCTAATGGCAAACACCACAAATTTACAACCTCCAAACAACTACCCAAATTCCTACTCGTACTGTTACTCTCCTTAGCAGGTGATATTGAACCTAACCCAGGTCCTCCCATTTCAGCTCTGTCCCATGCCCCTGAGAATTCCACCTTTAAATTCCAAAAAGGCCTATCTGTCGCCCATATAAATATCCGGAGCCTGCTGCCCAAACTGGACGAACTAAGAGCATGGTGCCTTATGCATAAACCCAAAGCCATCATTCTTACAGAAACATGGCTATCCCTTAAAACCCGATGCAAATATCGCCATTCAGGGATACTCCATTTTTAGGAGAGATAGGTCAAAGAGAGGAGGAGGGGTGTTATTTTATATTGCAGACACCTTACAATTTACACTGTTAAATTGCCCATCAAGCCCACCCTCCTTTGAAATTCTAGTTGGGAAAATCTGCCTCCCCTTTTCTAAGCCCATCTTGCTTGCTGGCATCTACCGCCCCCCTAAAGCCCCTCTACAATCCCTGACTGATATCACCCAATTTCTTGGCTCCATTTCCTCTCTGAATGAGAAGAGTGAGCTGCTAGTTCTTGGGGATTTCAACTTCAATTGGCTTGACCCTAAAAACCACAAAATCCAGATACAACTCAAGTCACTTAACCTATCGCAACTCATTTCCCAACCCACATGGATAAACCTGAAATCGCATAACCATTCCTTGCTAGACTGGATTCTCTCCTCAAACCCCAACAGAATCCAATCCTCTGGCATCCTTCCTGACATTTTCAGTGACCATGCAATAGTATACTGTGTAAGGAAAATTAAACCGCCCAATCAAGCCCTAAAGTTCTCCTCACTAGAACATTTAAAAACTTTAACCCACAACAGTTTCTGGATGACCTTACCAACTGCCCATGGCACAGAATCGATTTAATTCCCGACTCTGATTCTGCACTCGACTATTTCCAATCCGAGTTCTTAAAACTCTGGGATACCCTTGCTCCACTACGCAAAATAAGGGTACGAGGGGCCCACCTTCCATGGGTTACAACTGACCTTATTGCACTCTACCAGCTCAGGGATACCTTGTGGAAAAGCTACAAAGTAACTGGCACTACCAAGGATCTCAATCACTACAGATGCATGCGGAACATGTGCACAAGGCAAACAAGGCATGCAAAAGCACAATATTACTTTGACAATCTCCACCAAAATACAACAAACCCAGCTAACTTCTGGAAGGTTATCAACAATATATTCCAGCCTCCTAACCATCAACAACCAAGTAATATCACTAAGGGGGATATTACTCTGACAAACCCAACTGACATTGCAAATGCATTCAATGATTACTTTGTGGGGTGTGCCACTAACTTATTAGCAAAACGCAGCCCAAACCACAAACCTGAATCTCATCCTGGGAGTACCCCTATAGTCCCACCCCCTCCCAACACTGCCCACAATTTTCAATTTGGCCTAGTATCTGAAGAGGAGATTATTCAAGCGCTCCTCAAACTAAAACTAAGCAGCCAATGTGGACCTAACTTACTACAATCTAGGTTCCTACGACTTGGTGCCCCAGCCATTGTCAAACCAATTGCGTCCAGAGTCAACTCTATCCTGTCTGCAGGCCATATCCCTATATAGCCTGGAGCTTCCGTGGCTCCTGGAGACCCCCCTCCCCTTGAGCAGCTCGAGCGCGGGTGCCGAAAGACCCGACGGCTGCTTCCAAGGGTGGGGGCTGGAGCAGGGAGCAGCGCGGCTTCCCCTGCCTGCGGCCGGTTGCCAGGGACGCGATCGGGCCGTTGCTAAGTCTGCGATCGCGTCTCTAAGGTCCTGGCGGCCGGTGAAGCAGGGCACCGCCATTGGGATACGGGTTGCGCATGCGCAGGGACGCGTAGACGCAGGGAGAGCCCCAGAGCTAGGGATAGCTCGCGCGAGAGTAGGGGCAGCCGAGAGAAGGTTGAGGCAGATAGAGGGAGCTTGCGCACGCGCAGGGCAGGAGAGAGAAAGCCAGCGAACCCCTAGCCTACCAGGGAAGGCTCTGAGCTGGGACTACATTTCCCATGAGCCTCTGTATGCCCCACGTGACACCAGGGAGCCAATAGGGCTTAGGGAGCCTCTGGCAAAGAGATACATTTGGCGGGCTTACAGCACGTTAGCGAGCAGTCAGAGACCGGAGCAGCCCAAGGAAGGAGGTAGGGTACAGGAGTTCAGGACTCGCTGTACTAGGCCAGCACCCCCTGGGACTGAGGTAGTTAGATACTCTGATAGAGAGTGTTGCCAGGGACTGCTCTAGAGAGAGGGACCCTGTCACTCAGGAGTTACAGTTGGAGCAGGGGAGCTGTGAGGGAAGGCAGGGCGCGGGGAGCGAGTACAGCTCCTGCGGCCCTATAGGTACCCGCACCCCAGATAGGCCCCAACCCCCCACTAGGGTAGTGGGTTAATTGCTGAGGGAGGCCCAAGATAGGGACGCTGCCCTTAGTTTAGAGTGCTGCTTTGTCAGAGTCACAGCGGTCAGTGCTGTGAGGTCTGACAGGCAGGCACCTTGTTGCGCAGCACATTGGCTGCTAGCATTAGTGAGGCTGAAGGGACGTGGGTAGTTAGTGGAGTGGGACAGGTCCTTAACCCCTTTAGGCCCATAGGAGTTCCCCAAGCCACTACAGGTTGCTGCACTATAGGGACGGCCTATAGTGTAGCACGTGCCCCTTAGGAAGATAGGGACACAGTGAAGGTTGCTGTTTCCGTGGAGCGGTTGGACCCACGTTGGGGTCCACAGAGACTGTTCCGGAGTGGGACCGCTCTAGCGGTCCACGTGCAGAAGTTCGGTTGGAGGGTTGAAGGAGTCATCGCCAACTGAGCCTTTGTGAAGATTGCTGACCCGAGCACCGGAGTGCTCGGCAGGTATCTAATACATAAGTGCACCACCGGGCCCTTAGCTTAACTGTGACTGCGCAGTCACCCATTGACTCTCTGCAAGAGTGCGGGACATTGGGTGGGGTTCTCTGGACACTGGGTGGGATCACTTGGTGTTGGGGAAGCGTCCTGCGCGACGCAGTAGGTGTCTCCTCTAGAGAGGGACACAGGTTATATCAATGTGATGTATGGTATTACATGTTAGTAAAGGTATTCGTTATTATACTTCACATGTATGTTTATTGATTGTCCTGCGAGGAACCACTCCCCCTCTGGTGGGAGCCATCGCAGGTGGAGGCGCTGCATCGCAATTGTAAGTATTATCCCTAGTGTAATTGCCCCAGGTTCCCCGTGGCGGAAACTCAGCCCTCCTGTGAGCCAACAGGTTATGCACCACACCGAGTAACAATATATGTTTCCTGCACCCACACAGTAGAATCTGTGATTGGGGAGGGGGAAAACCCGTTACAATTGGAGGCGCTGCTGGGATACTGAGACCTGGGGTGCCCTGTGTTTTTTTCCAAACTGTTCAAGTCCTATTTTTTTCACCATGCCTGTAATATCCGGACACGAGGTCCTCGCCTGGGCCTTGAGGAGGGACCAAAATCCCCGCCGTGTGGTGGCTGTAGAAGGCTTTCCCCGCACTGTTCCACTGCGGGAGCTCTATGAGCATATGTATAAAATCCCCGGGTGGCATAACGCCTTTACGATGGATGTAGGTCTAGGCTCCCCGTCCACGTGGGGAGCGCTGCTTATTACAGTGTCATACGATGAAGATATATGCCTGGCAGAGGCACCATCCACAGTGTTTATATCTGGCTGCCCCCCTGAGGGCTGCCCTTTAGTCTATGCTGACCCAGCGCCATGGCAACTTTCTCCAAGTCGGCAGAAGGCACGTGGTGCCGCGCGCGAGGCACAGAAGGAAAGTATTGCAGAAACCTGTCCGGGACTGGCGGGAAAGCCTAAGCCCCGCCCCTGCAATGCGAGTGAGTCAGTGCAGAGCCAGACTCACTCCCTTGTAGAAAGTGCCCCTCCTTCAGATTCCACCAGGGGGAGTTTGGAGCAGAGTGAGCAGCAGTTACCAACTTCTGTTCCCCATAAAGCGAGCACCGAATGCAGAGATACACACCCTCGGACGTATAGAATCATACGAGTCCCAAAGTTTGAATTTCCCATGGTGGTATGCCCGTGTGTAGTAGAGGACTGGAAGGTGACTGGCGGCTGGACCGACAAGGTATCCACATTACCATTGGCGCTCACGATGACAGTGGTAGATGGGGAGAGATGCCTACACGGCAGTTTGAGCAATTGCGATTGCCCCGTCGGTGAATTGACAAGGGGGCCCCAGTGTACCGACTGCGGGGCACAGTTCATGAAGCCAGTGCCGCCGCAGGCGGCAGAACCCACAGAGGAAGCCAGGGTTGACGTTAATACTGAGCCGGTCAGTATAGCTAACCCCTCTACCTCTCTCATAGACATTTTGGAGGGCCCGTGTGCCCTCGTGAACATTTCAGATCCGGTTACTGAGCGGGATGAGGTTGAAGTCCCATCGGTGGCGATGCGCCTACCGGCGAACCACCCCAGCGATGATACAGAGGAATCACAGGGTAAGGTGTCTATACCCCCACCTTCTTTTAGTGAGTCCAGCGACCAATCACTTGTGGTGATGCGCCTGCCGGCGGACCACTATAGTGACATCAACACACTATCTCGGCGGATACAGAGCCTGCTGTGGGCCCGTGTGCCCTAGAGGAAGTGTATCCCGATGTTGCGGACCCTGCTGTGGGCCCGTGTGCCCTACAACGGCCCGTCCAGCCTACTACAGAGGTACCATCGGTTATAGAATGGGGACCAGTACCTACCGACAACAAGGGTGAGTCGACTGCCCCAGGGGTGTCGGGGGTGAGCCTCCAGGTGACCGCGGAGCACGATGGCTCCTTAAGTCTGGTCTCCCGGGCGAAGGGCTCCCCTCTGCATCACGTCCTGCTGGCGGAGGTGTCCTCCTTGGAAGATAATTGTCCAGATGAAGAGAAACCCATCGCTAGCCAGTGGAGTGGTAAGGAACTCCCTTGCTCCCCACAAGCTCCGATGGAGGTGACCGTGAAGAAGGCCAGAGTTGCGGCTTCTGAATGGAGTATGAGCCCGTGCGCTCCAACCCAAATGGTTCCAGGACTGGGATCCAACGCTCCCGAGTTTCGAGTCAGTGAGTGGACTGTCCCAGAAGCGTTGTGGACAGGTCCCCAGACAGCCGAGGTGGGAACTGACAGCGTCCCCGAGGACATGTTGGCCACCGTGAATAACCGCAGTGGTAAGGTATCAACCCTTTACCCCCTGCCGGGTTTACCAGAGACTTTGCGAACGGAGACATTGTTCAGTTTTCGCTTCCCAGTGGAAGCCTCACAAGTCTGTAGGGACACGGACTGTGTAGTGAAAATTTTCTCCTTGGAGCTCAAAGAGGAACGCTCCACCCACCAGGTAGTGGACCGCGGGAAAGGTCATGGCCTCCTGGTCTACCGCATCCAAACCGCGGATGACCGGGTAAAGGCCTGTTTAAAAGACATTGTGCTACTCCTTCCACCAGGGGGAGGAAGTAGCGAGGAACCAGTGACTGTCACTCCAGAGTGGGCTCTCCAAGAAATTTTTCTGGAGGAGGCCCACGGACGCAAAAGTGAGGTACCCCCACATGATCAGTTAGGGGCACCCCACGAATGGTCTCAGCTAGCCTCGGGTATAGTGTGTGAAGTGCAATGTAACCTGAAGTGTAAAGTCGGAATAAGTTGTATTTTCTGTGCATTGCATTTTGTTTATATAACTCTTATGCCGATTGATGTCTGCCATCCAAGCGAGGACGTTGGAGTTCCACCAGGGGGAGAATATAGCCTGGAGCTCCCGTGGCTCCTGGAGACCCCCCTCCCCTTGAGCAGCTCGAGCGCGGGTGCCGAAAGACTCGACGGCTGCTTCCAAGGGTGGGGGCTGGAGCAGAGAGCAGCGCGGCTTCCCCTGCCTGCGGCCGGTTGCCGGGGACGCGATCGGGCCATTGCTAAGGCTGCGATCGCGTCTCTAAGGTCCCGGCGGCCGGTGAAGCAGGGCGCCGCCATTGGGATACGGGTTGCGCATGCGCAGGAACGCGTAGACGCAGGGAGAGCCCCAGAGCTAGGGATAGCTCGCGCGAGGGTAGGGGCAGCCGAGAGAAGGTTGAGGCAGATAGAGGGAGCTTGCGCACATGCAGGGCAGGAGAGAGCCCGCGAACCCCTAGCCTACCAGGGAAGGCTCTGAGCTGGGGCTACATTTCCCATGAGCCTCTGTATGCCCCACGTGACACCAGGGAGCCAATAGGGCTTAGGGAGCCTCTGGCAAAGAGATACATTTGGCGGGCTTACAGCACGTTAGCGAGCAGTCAGAGACCTGAGCAGCCCAAGGAAGGAGGTAGGGTACAGGAGTTCAGGACTCGCTGTACTAGGCCAGCACCCCCTGGGACTGAGGTAGTTAGATACTCTGATAGAGAGAGTGTTGCCAGGGACTGCTCTAGAGAGAGGGACCCTGTCACTCAGGAGTTACAGTTGGAGCAGGGGAGCTGTGAGGGAAGGCAGGGCGCGGGGAGTGAGTACAGCTCCTGCGGCCCTATAGGTACCCGCACCCCAGATAGGCCCCAACCCTCCACTAGGGTAGTGGGTTAATTGCTGAGGGAGGCCCAAGATAGGGACGCTGCCCTTAGTTTAGAGTGCTGCTTTGTCAGAGTCACAGCGGTCAGTGCTGTGAGGTCTGACAGGCAGGCACCTTGTTGCGCAGCACGTTGGCTGCCAGCATTAGTGAGGCTGAAGGGACGTGGGTAGTTAGGGGAGTGGGACAGGTCCTTAACCCCTTTAGGCCCATAGGAGTTCCCCAAGCCACTACAGGTTGCTGCACTATAGGGACGGCCTATAGTGTAGCACGTGCCCCTTAGGAAGATAGGGACACAGTGAAGGTTGCTGTTTCCGTGGAGCGGTTGGACCCACGTTGGGGTCCACAGAGACTGTTCCGGAGTGGGACCGCTCTAGCAGTCCACGTGCAGAAGTTCGGTTGGAGGGTTGAAGGAGTCATCGCCAACTGAGTCTTTGTGAAGATTGCTGACCCGAGCACCGGAGTGCTCGGCAGGTATCTAATACATAAGTGCACCACCGGGCCCTTAGCTTAACTGTGACTGCGCAGTCACCCATTGACTCTCTGCAAGAGTGCGGGACATTGGGTGGGGTTCTCTGGACACTGGGTGGGATCACTTGGTGTTGGGGAAGCGTCCTGCGCGATGCAGTAGGTGTCTCCTCTAGAGAGGGACACAGGTTATATCAATGTGATTTATGGTATTACATGTTAGTAAAGGTATTCGTTATTATACTTCACGTGTATGTTTATTGATTGACCTGCGAGGAACCACTCCCCCTCTGGTGGGAGCCATCGCAGGTGGAGGCGCTGCATCGCAATTGTAAGTATTATCCCTAGTGTAATTGCCCCAGGTTCCCCGTGGCGGAAGCTCAGCCCTCCTGTGAGCCAACAGGTTATGCACCACACCGAGTAACAATATATGTTTCCTGCACCCACACAGTAGAATCTGCGATTGGGGGGGGGGGGGGAAATCCGTTACACCTAAGACCTGGAAAACTGCCAGAGTTGTCCCAATCTTCAAAATTGGGGACAAAAACACTGTCTCAAACTACAGGCCAATCTCACTTCTCCCAATTCTATCCAAAGTCATGGAAAAATGTGTCCACTCCCAATTAAGCGATTTCTATACCAGGACAAATTTCCATAGCCAATTCCAATCTGGGGTTCATCCCAAACACTCCACCGTAACTACCCTGCTAAAAGTTTGCAATGAAATCCAGTGTGGAATGGAACGGGGACAACTCACTGGTGCAGTATTCCTAGATTTTACAAAGGCTTTTGACACAGTTGATCGTGCTATCCTGCTTAACAAACTCCAGAGCTCTGGAATAGGGAAGCATGCTTTAAACTGGTTTCAGTCCTACCTATCAGGAAGATCCCAACATGTGTCCATCTCAGGCTCTAACTCCAACCCCCTGGATATCACCTGTAGTGTCCCGCAAGGCTCTGTTCTGGGGCCCCTACTCTTCTCAGTGTTCATTAATGATCTTCCCACAGCTTGTAAGGAAGCCTCAATACACATGTATGCAGACGACACAATCCTATATGCACACAGCCATAGCCTCTCTGACCTTCAACACATACTTCAGTCTGACTTTTTGAGACTCGTAAACTGGATTTCCCAAAACAAACTGTTTTTAAACACTGACAAGACTGTAACAATGGTGTTTGGGACCAAGACTAAATTTTTAAAGCTTCCAGTGACTGAGCTCCTGATTAGAACCAACGCTAACACCACCCTAACCCCTGTCACTAGTTTTAAATACCTGGGCTTATGTTTTGACTCCCACTTAACATTCGGGATGCACATTGATACCCTGACAACCAAGACCTATGCCAAACTAGGGGTACTTTACAGGAACAAATCCTCCCTAGGTCTCCTGGTCAGAAAGCATATCGCACAGCGGATGCTAATGCCAATTATTGACTATGTAGACATAGTATATGGCTCAGCACCTCAAACCCACCTTGGCAAACTTGACACCCTCTACAATTCAATTTGTCGCTTTGTTTTCCAATGCAACTACAACACACATCACTGCGATATGCTCAAAGAACTAGATTGGTCATCACTAGAGACTAGGCGCAAAGTTCACCTTTCCTATCTTACCTTTAAATTCTTCATGGGCAAGCTACCCAGCTATCTGAACAAGCTCCTCACCCCTACCACTTGCAGCACTTATCACCTGAGATCAGACTCCAAAAGACTGTTCATGGTCCCAAGGCTCAACAAAGTATCCGGACGTTCCTCCTTCTCCTACCATGCACCCCAAAACTGGAACAACCTACCAGAGACTCTCAATTCCACCACCAGTTTAAGTTCTTTCAAATCTAAGGCTGTCTCACACTTTAATCTGGTCTGTAACTGTTTCATACGCCCATAATATATATTTTCTTTAACTATGCACGCCATGTCTTGTATATAATGTATACCCTGTTCATTTATGTAACTGTATTTGTAACCATGTATTATTTGTTTTACTCTGTGCCCAGGACATACTTGAAAACGAGAGGTAACTCTCAATGTATTACTTCCTGGTAAAATATTTTATAAATAAAATAAAATAAATTACATCTATCATGGACTAGACTGGTTAGTCTTTCCATGGTCATAACATGGTTCATTTTATTCATTACGTTGTGATTGGTGGGGAATCGTTCTCTTTCCAGTATTTCGCTATCATTGCTTTACTGTAGCTGCAGAGAGAATTTGTATTGTCAAATAGTCTGCCTTCCTTTCGAGACCTTTTGTAGGTTTTAATAAAAGTACAGTTTCCCTATCCCATGTCAAATCCAAACCTAGTACCCCCCTTATTAGTCTTCTGATTCTTCCCCAGTATAGGATAATCTTGGGGCATGACTACCAGATATGTTTAAACGTGCCCACTTGTCCGCAATTACGCCAGCACATGGGGGAAGTTGATGGGAAGAAAGAGTGGAGACGCACAGGCGTGTAATACCATCTGTGAAGGATTTTCACATTCGTTTCTCTAACCGCTGAGCATCTGGAAGCTCTAGATATTCTTTCATATATTTCTTCCCAGTCCTCCTCCCCATGGTATTTCCTATATCTTTTTTCCCAATCTGATATATTTTTGCTTGTTTGACCTGTATGTTGCTGTATCAGTACCTGGTAAAACTGGGCGATTGTCCCTTTATGGTATATGCCTGATTGATACAACCTCTCGAAAGTTGTTAGGGATCTAGTCCAGATTTCTTGTGGTTGTATCGAGGAAACATAATGTTTAAGCTGCATATACTGGAGTGTATGTGTATTCGGGATATCATATTCTTCGCTTAAAACAGAGAATGGCTTAACTCGATCCCCTTTTTGCATGCTACCAATAGAGGATAGCCTTTTTTCTTCCCATCTTTTAAAAACAGTTGAGTGTTGCGATGCTGGGAATTCTGGGTTAAGTCTGATTGGTGTCAGAGGCGAGGGGTTAGATGAGATCTGTTTGTGTTTACAGTTTTTGTCCCAGATGCTTAAAGTGTGTGTTAAGACTGGGTGGGATTTATAGTGGTCTGCTCTGTTTTATTTTTTTTTATCCACAAAAGATTTGATATATTTGGCAGTTTGGCCTCCGTTCTCTCTATATCTACCCATGGCTTTGTACCCGGGGTTGCAGACCAATACATTAACAAACTCAGTCTAGCTGCTTCATAATATTTAGCTAGGTCGGGTTGCCCCAGGCCTCCTCTGGTCAGAGGGAGTGTCATTAATGTTTTCTTAATTTGAGGCTTTTTACCATTCCAGATAAATTTGGCTATCTCTTTTTCCAGGTCCCTATTGACATTCGATGGGACCGTTACTGGGAGGACTTGAAACAAGTATAAAATTCTTGGTAGTAGGTTCATTTTAACTGAAATAATCCTACCTGACCAAGATATCTGATGTCTCCAACAGTTCGACAGATCTTTTTTTAAAGTTTTGATTAGATTTGGGTAGTTTGCATTATAAATATCCTCGTATTTTTGTGCAATGAAAACCCCCAGATATTTTATCTTATCTGTCTTCCACTTTATAGGAAATTTCTTTTTGAGCTCTTTCTCTTTTTCTATGGGTATGAAAATATTTATAGCTTCAGATTTAGTGCGGTTGACTTTAAAATTTGAAATTTTGCCGAATTCATCTAATGTATCAAACAGGCTTCTCAGGGATGGCTCTGGGCAGGTAAAGGAAAGTAGAATATTGTCTGCAAAGAGGGATGTCTTGTAGACTTCATTGCCTATAGGAACGCCTTTTATCTATGAGGTTGATCTTATTCTTGTCGCTAAGACTTCTATACAGATTGCAAACAACAGGGGGGATAGCGGGCAACCCTGTCTGGTGCCATTTGTAATCTTAAAAGGTGCTGATGTGTAGCCTGAGGTGCGGACTCTAGCTGTTGGGTTGGAATATAGGGCTCCTATACCGTTTATAACATTTTCATGGAGTCCTACCTCTCTGAGCGCTCGAAACATAAAGGGCCAGGCCACCCTGTCGAAAGCTTTTTTGCGTCAAGTCCTAGTATCAGTGTGGGGCATTGATTCGTGTTGCTGTTATGGATAATATTAATGATCCTGCGGATATTATCCGAGGCCTGTCGTTCTGGGGTAAACCCCACTTGGTCTGGGTGGATAAAGATATTTAGAACCTTGTTCAGTCTGGTCGCTAAGATTTTTGCAAACAATTTTGTATCTGTATTTATCAGAGAGATGGGTCTGTAGCTAGAGTATAGGGTGGGGTCTTTTCCTTCTTTTGGGATTACTATGATTGAGGCTTCCAGTGACTCAGTTGGCATAGTTTTGCCGTTTAAGATCCCATTATACCATCTAATTTGATAGGGTTTCAGTATATTCTCATATTTTTTATAATAAAAATTCATAAAGCCGTCCGAGCCCGGGGCTTTAGAATTTTTAAGGGATTTAATAGCGCCGGTTACTTCCTCCTCTGTTATAAGGGCTCCTAGATACAGTAGTTTGTCTCTGATTCATCTAGCCTAGTTAATCTGGTTGTTTTTATATAGTCATCTATTTTTGTAGCCATGTCTATTTCGTTTTGGTCATGGTTTGTCAAATTACATAAATTGTTGTAGTAAGCCACAAATTCTTTATTTATTTCTATGGGGTTATATATCATTTTATCTTGGTTGGTCTTTATACTAAATATATTAAGATTAGTCATTTTATTGCAGAGTTTGGCTGCCAAATATCTGTCTGCTTTGTTTCCTTTCTCATAATATGTTTGGTTTGTCCAGCTCATTGCTTTCTCGGTGTCCACTATCAGTATATTTTTGAGTTTTGTTCTGTCTTCATCTATTTTAGGAATCAGATCAACATGTGTTAAAAGAAAAGAGAAAAAATCATGGTACAATACAGTTTAATAAACAAAAAATCCCTAGAGCAGGGAGCTCACTGCTCTAAGGATTTTTTGTTTATTAAACTGTATTGTACCATGTTTTTTTCTCTTTTTCTTTTAACACATGTTGATCTGATTCCTGTGAACTACCATTTACCCATGAGAGGAGTTCTTGCGCTCTGTGTACTCCTCCTGTTGCCTATTAAGGGATTGAGAAATTCCTCACACCAGCAGTATCTCCTCTTGGTGATATAATTTTTTGTGATTAATTTATTTGTGATATATTATTGGGTTTGCGCTTACTTTTTCTTGCACCACTTCATCTATTTTAGCTCTAATTTCATCTGAGGGGTTCTTTGGAAGTTCTCCTTGTTCTCCCTAATGCTTTCGTTTAAACTATTTATATTCTTATTTTTTTCTCTTTTTCTGTGTGAGGCTAAATTGATTATTTTACCTCTGATGGTCGCTTTGTGTGCAGCCCATAGAGTACTGTATTCTACTTGTCCGTTGTAATTTATTGAAAAATAGTCTAGTATAGCAGCCCTTATCGCGTTTTTGGTCTCGGGTATTCTAAGCAGGAGGTCGTTCATACACCATCTTGCTCCGGCTGGTCTCTGGTGCAGATCCTTCAGTGTTAGTAGCACTGGGGCGTGGTCTGACCATGTAATGTTATCTATTTCTGCTTTTACTATACGGTTAGCCAATTCTCTAGATATAAAAATATAATCTATTCGCGTATACTGTGTGTGCGGGACTGAGTAAAATGAGTACCCCTTGTTATAGGGTTCATCAGCCGCCCTGCATCTACCAGTCCGCTTGTTCTTATATTTTGTTTGAGGGCAGTTGAATTTTTAAATTTATGTGTTGTTCTCTACCTGGTATTCTCGCTTTGTCTTTGTTGCTGCCTATGATCGTGTTTCGATGCCTCCAATTACTAAATGGCCTCTCCTATATTGATTGATTTTATCAAATGCCTCGCAAATAAACATTTCCTGGTCTTTATTAGGAGCATACAAACAGACTACAGGTCTGCGGGTCCTAATTTGCCAGATATAATTAGCATGCGTCCTTATTTGTCTCTTTTTATCTTATCTATAGCAAAGGGGACACCAGTTTTAATCAATATTGCTACTCCTGCCTTTTTATTTATTGCTGGGGAATGGTAAATTTGGTGGAAATTTTTTATCTTTCAGTCTATTTATATCATCTCTATCCAAGTGCGTCTCTTGGATCATGTAGATATCTCCTTGTTTAGCTTTAAAATCTCTGAACATAAGCCTCCTTTTCCTAGGAGAGTTTAACCCTTTAACATTCTGTGTGATTATTTTTAAGCGGGTAGCCATCCCTTGTCATTTATTGACTTATACAAATTTTCTTTGTTACTGGTTTTTTTGGGTCTACATACTTCCTGACGATTTTGTTTCAGGGAGTGTACCTCTCCCTGTTTTCTTAATATACTGAGCTCAGTGTTTTTGTATGGATTCCATTTGGGATGCGGAAGAAAAGTAATTGGGTAAAAACAAAAGTAGACTTGGGGGTCGTTAACTTGGTGTGGGATCGGGCCCTCTATTAACTCGGGCCTTTGACTCTGCTCTGGGGATTTTTGGGGCATGCAGAGTCTAACATAAGGGGGGGGGAAGTGTGTGGGGTGCATTGTGGTACTTGCATTCTGATGAATTTTGGACACCTACAGGTAACCGTTCAACTTGGGAGCTTGGGTGAGGTTCTGTGGTCTCCATTCTTCTTGTCCTTCATAAAATGTTTGTCAGTGCTAAAACATATATATAAAAAGACAACAATCAAACGTTAACCAGTTATATAATACTGTGGAATACACAACAAATGTTATGGTTATAGTTAGTCTATATACTTAAAACTCTGGACTTGTTCTTATAGCTCACTTAATTCTTATTGATCTAAAGATTCTGCTTAACATAAACTTTATTCTCCAATATTGAAAATAGTTAGACTAAATCACAGTTGTTTAAGTTCTCCTTGAGGACGCCTGAACTCTAGTCCATTGTCTCTGTTTTCCTTGTAGTGGGGCTCTCGCCTGGGCTTCAATTTCCGGCGGGACCTCCAGACCCGGGGGCTGCCATGGATGCCGGGCCTTCCTCTGGATTCCTGAGTGTTGCTTGTTTCCCGTTGTGTGATTCTTGTAAACGGAATGGGAAACCCCAGCGGTATCTGATGTCTTTACTTCATAGAAAGCTCGTTATCTCTCTAAGCTCCCGTCTTTTAGCCAGTGTGGCAGGCACAAGGTCGGAAAAGATTTGTTGTTCCGATTCTTCAAAGTGGAACTTATCCGGATTTCTGATTTTAGTGATAATTTCCTCTTTGGTTGGGAAGTAATGCAGCCTGGTAATTATATCTCTGGGTCCTCTGTTCTCAAACTCCTTGGGTCTGAAGACTCTATGGGCCCTGTCAAGTTCCAGTTTAGGATTGGTGGCTTCTGGAAGTATACTTTGAAACAGCCTGTGGAGATAAGGTTTAATATCTTCTGCAGCGACCGACTCTGGGACATTCCGAATCCTGATATTGTTCCTCCTTGATCGATTCTCGACTTCCCCCTGCGCGCCTTGGAGACGAGATATCTGATCTTTCAGCTGGACTATATCTGAGTCTGTCTCGATCTGTCTTTCGGTGGAGGCCTCCATAGCTTCTTCGAGGCCCGTAGTGCGCATCTCGACCGCCGCGATTTCGGAACGTAGTCCCTTCATTGCGCTCTGCAGTTCCTCATGGAATGTCTGCTTGATCACTTTGACCCAGGCCTTTAGAATGTTTCTTATACTTGTCCCTTGGTCTGAGTCCGAGCCTGACTCGGATTCTTCGTGGCCCTTGGATTGCGAGGTCTTGTCTTTTCTCGGGGTTTTCGGTGTGCCGCTCTTTTGTTTGAAAAACAGGGAAGCGTCTGGTTTTGGTGGCTTTTTTGGCGGGGCCATTTCTCTCTCGGTTGGCAGCCTCTGGCATCTGTTCCTGTCGCACCCACAGTGTTTTTTGTGCCTGCAGTTGTAGTCTTGGGTGGAGGTGGGGGGGTGTGGGGGGTGAAGGCCCACCATGCCACTGTATATCAGACAAAGGGGGGAGGTGGGGTGCCCTCTGCCTCTGCTTTATTTTGTTAGACACTTCGGTGGTCTAATGGCAGGGTATCTCTAGAAGCCCCTGTGTATTAGGGATCCATTGACCCGCAGATATCAGCCCCCTCCTTACCCTACCTCGGCTCCGACGGCGCCCGTCTGGCTCACAGTTTATTAGGCGCGCCTCCCCTCCGCCTCCAGTACTGCCGCTCGGGTAGTGTGGTGGATCGCCTCCTCCCCGATCCCCGGTTGTTCGCCGCTGTCTGTACTGTCTGTCGGGCCGTGGATCAGCCTACTCTGCCAATTCAGTGGCCATCTTGGATCCCCTGCTTCGTGGGATCTCGCAGGGAGTGCTGGTGGCTGCCGGGTGAGTATCTGATGCAGAGATCTCCCAAAACTGCCTGCAGAGCCGGGGTCTCATGCGCGGGGCTGAGCCTCAAGTTTGGGCTTTTTTTGGGGGGTCTTTCTCGGCGGAATGAGCGGCGTTTATGCTCCTTCCACCGGAGCTGAGCGAGCCTGCGTCTGCTCTGCTCTGTGTCTTAGCCACGCCCCCTCTTGCAAAGGCTTTTGATACGATTCCACACAAGAGGTTAGTGTACAAAATAAAGCAAATTGGACACGGTAAAAATATTTGCACCTGGATTGAAAACTGGTTGAAGTTGTTGTAAATGGAACTTTATCAGGTTGGACTAAAGTTGTGAGTGGAGTACCTCAGGGATTGGTACTGGAACCCCTGCTTTTTAACTTTTTTATTAATAACCTTGAGGTTAGCATAGAGAGCAAAGTCTCTATCTTTGCTGATGACGCTAAATTGTGTAAGGTAGTAGAATCCGAGCAGGATGTAATTTCTCTCCAGAAGGACTTGAATAGACTGGAAACCTGGGCAGGTAAATGGCAGATGAGGTTTAATACAGATAAATGTAAAGTTATGCATTTGAGAGACAAGAATAAATAGGCAACTTACAAATTAAATGGGGATAAAGTAGTAGGAGAATCTTTGATGGAGAAGG
The DNA here is from genome assembly GCF_040206685.1 of Ascaphus truei. Taxonomy (NCBI): domain Eukaryota; kingdom Metazoa; phylum Chordata; class Amphibia; order Anura; family Ascaphidae; genus Ascaphus; species Ascaphus truei. Next base: position 238,761,572 of record NC_134487.1, on the reverse strand, counting down.
ATTTAGGAGAGCTTGTAGACAGCAGGCTTAGCAATAGTGCCCCAAATCATGCAGTAGAAAAGGCAAACAAGATTTTAGCTTGCATTAAACGGGCAATGGATGGAAGGGAAGGAAACATAATCATGCCCCTTTACAAAGCATTAGTAAGACCACATCTTGAATATGGAGTACAATTTTGGGCACCAATCCTAAGAAAAGACATTACGGAACTAGAGAGTGCAAAGAAGAGCCACCAAATTAATAAAGGTGATGGATAATCTGATTTATGAGGAGAGGCTAGCTAAATTAGATTTATTTACATTAGAAAAGAGGCGTCTAAGAGGTGATATGATCATTATATTCAAATATATTCTGGGACAATACAAAGAGCTTTCAGGAGAACTAATCATCCCAAGGGCAGTACAAATGACACGGGTCATACTTTAAGGTTGATGGAAAGGAGATTTCACCACCAACAAAGGAAAGTGTTCTTTACAATAAGGGCAGTCAAAATGTGAAATTCATTACCCATGGAGACTGCGATGGCAGATACAATACATATCATAAAAATAGGTTGGACATCTTTTTAGAAAGAAAAGGTATACAGGTATAAACCAAATAAGTAAACATGGGAAGGATGCTGATCCATAGAGTAATCTGATTGCCAATATTGGAGTTAGGAAGGAATTTCTTTTTCCCCTTATGAGATATCATTGGATAATGTTTCATTGTTTTGTTTTTTTGTGTGCCTTCCTCTGGATTAATATACAGTAAATACAAATATAGGATTAGTATCTGTCGTCTAAATTTAGCATAGGTTGAACTTGATGGACGTATGTCTTTTTTCAACCTCATCTACTATGTAACATAACATTATTATTTTTTTCTGCAGTAAATTCTAGTTCAGATCATGGTATTTGGTTTCAGTGTTATAATTACTGGCTATTTTTTTAATGTTAAGGAAACTAACTGAGCTTGGTGCATCTGGGCCCGCATGGTGTATGGATGTATACAATATTCAAGCTACAGTATAAACTGTATGTCCTTAGAATCAGAGTTTATTATGTTTCTCTTTTTATGTTTAAATACAGAACTCCATGGATAACTTCCCATTGAAGACCAACAATGATTCGGTGTCATATTGGTTCGTACCTGTAGACATCACTTACCCTACTCCTCCCTATATGTCCCTCCGAGAGAAAGTAAAAAGGAGTCAAACTCTGATTGTGAAGCGAAGGAAATTCATGGGTATGATTAAGAAATTTAATTCAAATGGCAGGATAAGTTGTTGTATGAAATATTGCCTTCCAGATAAAAATATATAATTTGAGCTCTTTTATATAGACACATTGTGATGCTTACAATTAAATTAACATGTGAAAACGTGTAATTAAAACAGTATATAGTATAGTTCCATATACTCTGAATAAAAAATAGACAGCTAACGTCTATTCAATCTCTACCAAGCGTCTCTTTAAGCTCTTGAGCACTAATCTATATGATATAGTATATATATATGATACCTATTTTCCTTCCAGTCGCAGTGTCCGTGTCTATGGTGAGTACTGGTGGACAAATATAAATATTTGTGTATACGGTGTTGTATGTTCAAATAGTTCCCCTTGATCTCTCGTTATAGTGGGTAAGATATTCAGTGCTTGAGACCTTCGCTCCACTGTAGGAGTCCGTACCCTGTGTCCCTATTTTATGTCTAGCTATCCGTTTGATCTAGAAATTCAACAGTGCCGTCGTCGGCTGCTGTTGAAAAATAGTGGCTTTACCATAACATCCCCAGTAAAGCCACTATTTTTCAACAGCAGCCGACGACGGCACTGTTGAATTTCTAGATCAAACGGATAGCTAGACATAAAACAGGGACACAGGGTACGGACTCCTACAGTGGAGCGAAGGTCTCAAGCACTGAATATCTTACCCACTATAACGAGAGATCAAGGGGAACTATTTGAACATACAACACCGTATACACAAATATTTATATTTGTCCACCTGTACTCACCATAGACACGGACACTGCGACTGGAAGGAAAATAGGTATCAAATATATATACTATATCATATAGATTAGTGCTCAAGAGCTTAAAGAGACGCTTGGTAGAGATTGAATAGACGTTAGCTGTCTATTTTTTATTCAGAGTATATGGAACTATACTATATACTGTTTTAATTACACGTTTACACAGTAATTTGAAATAAAGCAAACTATATTAACTACATTCACTCCTGACCGTTTATACTATAAAGGTCTGCGGTGCGCCTGCAAAAGGGATTCTTTAGTGTATTTTCTTTGGTACACATTTCTTGTCAATTCAACACATCTCTAGGCAGCACGCTTTCACTAATAAGGGGTTGTAAGAGCGAGGTTTCTCTCTATAGTATCTAAATTAACATGTGCCCAGACCAGAGAACTGAAATGCAGCCACGTGCAGCACCATGTAGGACCTAACTGATCTGACACTGACAATTTGAATAGGGTTAAAGTTATGTCATTGGTGCCTGTTTATAAAAATAAAAAAAAACCCAGACAACTGTAAGTCAATTTAAATCACTTTTGAAAGTATATCATGCAAAAGGTTAATATTGTGAATTGAAGTTGAGGGTCATCTTTGTTACCAATGTTAGGGGCAGATCCATAGAGCATAGCTAAATGAGTGCAAATAATGGGACATTACCTAAATAGGTAACGGACGTTATTTTCTCTGAGTTTAATGGGTATTGACAAAGAATGCAAAAAGAACGGCTGTTAATTATCTCATTAGACTAGGCTTAAAGCCATGTTAAGTTAGCACTGCCTTGCGTTATTTTAATATGACTTGCATTATGCTTGTCTTACCTAAAAGTGGCGTTAGCACCATCCAGATACTGAAGTATGGGTTTTGCTGGAGAGGGATGCAGCATCCTGATTGATTTAGGGGAGAGGGTTGCGGGGTAGCGGGATGTTGATTTAGCGGATGGTAGGGTGGATATGGGAAGCGGAACATTGGTTGAGTGTAGGGGGGAGTTAAATGTTGGTTGAAGGTGGACAGAAATGAAAGTGGGAAGGTGACATAAGTTGAATGGGTTGGGGGAGTGGGATGTTGCTTGAATGGGGGAATCAAGGGGAGTTGGACGCTGGTTGAGCATAGGAGGGATATGGGGAGAGCGGGACGTTGGCTGAGTGTGGGGAGGGATGTTGGTTGAGCAGGAGGTGTGGGATGTTGATTGAGCGCAGGGATGGGGGGAGCAGGAAATTGGTTGTGAGGAGGAAGGGAAGTGGTACTTTGTGGGAATGATAGGTGGAGGGGTCATTGGTTGAGCAGGTGCGGGATGGAACATTGGTTAAGTGGGAAGGGTGGGTCTGGGACAAAACGCACGTTATATAGTAATATTTTATTAACAAAAATATTGATTTATAATAGTTATAATCCCTTTAATGCCCAGTGGGTTAAAGATCATTGGCCTTGCATTGTCTTTAAACACCCTGGGCATTAATAGCCAGGTAATTCCCTGTCCTGAAAGGGTTATTAATTATAGGCTATATGGTTTGAAATACCAGGCATTATTGAAAACCCTGCACTCTGATTGGTCAAAAATCCGGTTACTATTAGCAATGCCCAGAATTTTTGCCAACTTGCCAAATCAAGGAGCATGTTTTTTTTTTTAACTCATCGTGTTATGAAGATTGTTGCTGATGCAGGGGTGTCCAGGGAAACGCAGAAGGAGAGAGCTATCTGATGGATTGGGGGTGGGTGGTAGGAAGAAAGAGATCGAGTAGGAGGGATATAGCCATCCGCGGAGCAAGTGGGAGGGAGGCAGATTTGGAGGCAGAGGGTCGTCTGTGTAACGCTTGCGCTCACCACGAACAAGGCGGGACCCCGGTAATGAGGTGGGAAAGTATAGAACTGTGCACCCACAGTAGCGGAGGCACTCCTGGAGGGTGGATAGTCAAGATTGCCGGGTCTGGGTTGGAGAGAGTGACACTTGCCGAGGTCGTAGGTATGTGCCAGGAGATTGGTCAGAGTCCAAAGTGTCGTGGTCTAGGGTAGGAGCCAGTAGAGAAGTAGATTGTCCGTTTGCCATGGTCAGGGATGGAGAAGAGCGGAAAGTCAGAGGCAAGCCGGGCTCGGTAATCCAGAAAATGGTCCAAAGTCTAGCCGGGTCGGTACACCGGGAGGCAAGCAGCAACAAGATTAGTACACAGACAGGAACGAGGCAGGAATAGAGATGTGGGAACACAAGGCTACCAATAACTATGCTCAGCCAAAGAGGAAGTGACAGAGCTGAGCATATATAGGAACAGGAGTCCAATGAGAGAAGGGGGTGGAGTGGAGGAGCGGCCTCTGTGGAGGTAGGGATAGGCTGTGAGAAGCAGGAGACTGGTTAGAGTTGACAGGCAGCTTGGGAGCGGTGCATGCGCCAAGCTCCGTGGGAACCTTGAAAGCCCTCCGTGGGCGCACGCAAACTGCAAGGTACACAGGAGGTTGTACAGCAGGGGGCAAGGAGGAAGCACGCCGCTGAGGAGGTGTTCTCTGATCTCTTGCAACGGGAGGAGGTAAGGAGGGAACACACCGCAGGGGACGTGTTCACCAATTCCTTACAGTACCCCCCCCCCTCTTGAGGAGCGGCCTCAGGATGACTCAAATATGGCTTGTGGGGTTGCCAGGCATGTAAGCGCCTCAGCAAACTGGGAGCATGTACTTGGTAATGGGGTATCCAGGACCTCTCTTCGGGTCCAAACTGTTTCCAGTGGACCAAGTACTGGACTGATCCCCTTGATCTTCTAGAGTCGATGATGGACTGTATCTCGTACTCCTCTTGTCCTTATATGATCACTGGCTTAGGAGTAGAAGAAGTGTTAGGAAATAGAGAACTTTGAAACACAGGCTTAAGAAGAGAAACATGAAAGACTGAAGGTATCTTCATAGAAGGAGGCAGTTGTAACCGGTTTGCGACCTGATTGATTTGCTTCAAAATGGAAAATGGGCTCAGGAACCTGGGGGCCAGTTTGAGGGTCAGTGTCTTCAGCCTGATATTTTTGGAAGAGAGCCACACTGTGTCTCCTGGTTTGAAGTTGGGCACCTTGTGCCGATGACCGTCCGCTTGAACCTTTTGTCTGCGAGTTGCTTCCACAAGAGGAAATGGGAAGCCGTGCCGGTGAATTCCATAATGAATAAAGAATGGTGATTCACGTGTAGATTCGTTCCTTAAAGAATTGTGGGCAAACTCTGCCCATGGGAGAAGGTCCACCCAATCATATTGGGTGTCGGAAATGAAGCACCGTAAATATTGTTCCAAAGTTTGGTTAGTTCTTTCGGTCTGTCCATTGGTCTGGGGATAATACGCTGAAGAAAAATGATAAGCAATGTTCATTCTTTGGGCGAATGCACACCAAAATTTAGAGACACATTGAGGCCCACGGTCGGATACTATGGTCAGTGGTATCCTGTGAACACGAAAAATCTCTTTGACAAAGATATCTGCTAAGGAAGCGGAATTGGGTAGGCCTTTGAGAGGGATGAAGTGAGATTGTTTTGAAAATATGTCGACGACAACCAAAATAGATTCATTCCTTTAGAAATAGGAAGCTCGACAATAAAATCCATAGAGAGATGACTCCAGGGGCGTACTGGCAGTGGGCGTAGGAGACCCGGTGGTTTGTTGCGTGCAGCTTTACCCTGAGCGCAGATAGAACAGGACTTAATGGACTCCTCAATGTCCTTTAGCATGGTATGCCACCAGAAGTTTCGTCTGATGAGGTCAGAAGTTCTTCTGGTACCAGGATGACCTGCAGACTTAGATGAATGACCCCAGTCTAGAATCTTTTTACGAAAATGAGGAGCAGCATATACAGTACCGACACACTTTATCCGAGTGTGGTCGGTACCGCAAGCCGGGAAATCTCCCGGCTTGCTAGTGGCCGCCCCTCGGCGTGCCGAACGTCATAGACGCGCGGTCACGCGTCATCGGGAGCGTGCGCCCCCTGCACGCGCGTCCAGGGGCTCCCCGAGGGAGCCCTGGTGTCCCGCGATCGCGGGACAGCGGCAGGGGGTTCCGGGGGACCCGGCGGACCCGGCAGCGGTAGGGAGAGCGCCCCGATCGGAGGGCACTCTTCCGCTGCTTCGGCGCGCGCCCGTCACTCTCGGGCGCGCGCCAGGCTACTGCTGCGGCAGAGAACGGGCAAATGCTCGAATAAACTCTGCCGCAGCAGTAGACAACCATCCGGCACCTCAAGAGCATCGGGAATGCGTGTTTGGGTAGCCAAAATGTCATCCAGGACATCAAAAGAATTGGCAGAAATAACATATTTGGAAGGAAGGATTGTCTCCGATATATCTTCAGATTTGCCTTTGACCACGATCTGGCGGCACAGTGCATCAGCTTTCAGATTTTTTGACCCGGGAATGTAAGAAATAAGATAATTGAATCTAGAAAAGAAGAGAGACCAATGGGCCTGGCGAGCTCCAAGACGACGGGCGTTTTCAATGTACAGCAAGATTTTATGATCTGTGAGAATTGAAATGGGATTTTCAGTGCCTTCCAAGAGGTGTCTCCATTCTTGTAGTGCGAGTTTGATAGCGAGGAGCTCCCTGTTGCCAACATCATAATTCTGTTCCGCAGAGGAAAACTTCTTAGAAAAGAAACTGCAGGGGTGAAGCTTGGCCTGAGGGGATTGCCTTTGAGAAAGAATAGTGCCTGCGCCAATGTCAGATGCGTCTACCTCCACAGTAAAAGGCTGTTTGGGATCTGGGTGACACAGGATAGGTGCAGAGCCAAAAGCTTTTTTGAGAGATTTGAAGGCTTGAAGTGACGAAGGTGGCCATGAAGAGGTGTTTGCTCCTTTCTTTGTCAAGGCCGTGATAGGAGCTACAGTAGAATAATTTTTTTTGATGAATTTGCGATAATAATTAGCAAATCCTAAGAATCATTGAATTGCTTTCAAGGAGGTCGGCTGTGGCTAGTCTAGCACTGGCTTGAGTTTGGCAGGGTACATGGAGAATCCGGTGTCTGAAATAATATAGCCCAGGAAAGAAATGAATTTCTGGTGAAATAGGCACTTCTCTAGTTTGGCGTATAGGTGATTCTCCTGAAGGCGAGACAAGACCAGCTTAGTGTCATGGATGTGTTCTGAGAGAGATTTAGAAAAGATGAGAATGTCGTCAAGATAGAGTATTGTGACAAAGTGATAGTGTAGAAACAGGCGCTGAAACAATACTAGTGATCACCAATCTTTAAGTGAATAAATAATTATAATAAAGTGCGTGAATATAAGTGACAAATAATAGTGCAATTAAACACGTGTATATAAGAAGTTGTAACCCCTGCTCAAACCCTCTGGAAGGGACTGTCTTCACTGGTCCCAGATGATCAATATATGTTCTCACAACCCAGGGGGAGCATGAAGGAAAAAAACAACAGAAAAAACACAAACTAAGTGCAGACTGTATATTATAGTGTAACAATGTGTGAAGAAACTTGGCTCTCGTGTGCAGCCTACTCACAGGATAGCAGTAAGGTATGTGCAATAACAGGATCTGTGGAATCTGTAGTGCCTTCTAGGTGTAGACAGGATACCTCTCACATTCATAAATCAGGTAGATGAGAACATGGAAGAATAGAAAAAAATCTCCATGGTGCAAATCAATATTAAAAGGGTAACTTTATGATGTAGTTAAAAAATGCGCACCTACAATGTAAAAATCAAACACAAGCATTTGGCACTATAACAAGTGACTCAGGAGTGATAGGATATGGCCACCGCTCACCGCACCGCCGTTGCTTATCCGCTATACGTCGTGGTACTGTCGGGATCACCTCCAGTGCGTTCCCCGATGCGCGAACCAGCAGTGACGTATCGCATTGGGGAACGCACTGGAGGTGATCCCAACAGTACCACGGCATATAGCGGATAAGCAACGGCGGTGCGGTGAGCGGTGGCCATATCCTATCTCTCCTGTGTCACTTGTTATAGTGCCAAATGCTTGTGTTTGATTTTTACATTTTAAGTGCGCATTTTTTAACTACATCATAAAGTTACCCTTTTAATATTGATTTGCACCATGGAGATTTTTTTCTATTCTTCCATGTTCTCATCTACCTGATTTATGAATGTGAGAGGTATCCTGTCTACACCTAGAAGACACTACAGATTCCACAGATCCTGTTATTGCACATACCTTACTGCTATCCTGTGAGTAGGCTGCACACGAGAGCCAAGTTTCTTCACACATTGTTACACTATAATATACAGTCTGCACTTAGTTTGTGTTTTTTCTGTTGTTTTTTTCCTTCATGCTCCCCCTGGGTTGTGAGAACATATGTCAAGATAGACTATGACAAAAAGATTGAGAAGATCTTGAAAAATCTCATTTACAAATTCTTGGAATACTGCCGGAGCATTACAAAGGCCAAAGGGCATGACTAAATATTCATAATGCCCATCACGAGTGTTGAAGGCCGTCTTCCATTCATCGCCTTGGCATATACGGACAAGATTATATGCTCCTCGAAAGTCCAATTTTGAAAAGATAGTGGACCCTTGTATGTGATCAAAAAGCTCAGAGATAAGCAGTAGCGGTAACGGTTCTTCACAATGATCTTATTAAGCCCCCTGTAGTCTATACAAGGGCGGAGAGACCCATCTGTCCTTTTAACAAAAAAAAGCCAGCCCCAGCTTGGGACGAAGAATTCCGAATAAATCCCCTCTTCAGGTTTTCTTGAATATATTCAGACATAGCTTTGGTCTCAGGAAGAGAAAGAGGGTAAGATCTGGCTTTGGGAAGAACAGAGTCTGGCAAAAGATCTATCGGGCAATCAAAAGGCCGATGTGGGGGAAGAACCTTGGAGCGTACCTTGTCGAAGACATCTTTGAACTCAGCATAAACTTCAGGAAGAGAAGGTTTAGGGACCTCTAAACCACAGATTTGTTGTTCGGACTGAAACAAGACTTGGTACATTGAGGGCTCCACTGTATGGGTCCTTTGTTGGTCCAATCCAACTGTGAGTTGTGTCGTTGAAGCCAGGGGAGGCCCAAGATTACCTCAACGGATGGTGTATAAATTACATCCAGAACGATCTCCTCCTTATGGCTGTCTTTAGTGATGAGAGAGAGTTCGCAAGTCTTCAGGGAGATGAAGGCTGTCTGGCGGGGACATCCGTCGATGGCTTCCAACCCGACAGGCACAGATTTATGGAGAAGCGGGATCCTGTTCCTTAGAGCAAAGTCTTGATCAATAAAATTACCTCCTGAACCGGAGTCAAAAAAGGCGGATGTAGAGACCTGGAACTTGTCACCCTTGAGGAGAATGGGGAGCAGGATCCGGCTCGGCAAAGTTTCCTGGGATGAAGGGGAAGGAGAAATAGTGCCCAATGTGATCCCCTTATACCTCATTGAGCTTTCGCGTTTCCCGGTTTGAGTGGGCAGCGAGATAGTTGATGACCAGGGTAACCGCAATAGTGACAGAGGCCGCTGTCCTGTTGGCACTGTTTCTCAGTGAAAGATAGTCATGGCTTCCCAGTTGCATAGGTTCAGGATCGTCTGAAAGTGAAGGATCAATAGGAACAAGATTGTGGACAAAGGGTCTGGCTGGAAGAGGCCGAGAGTAAGAGCGTTCAACCTTTCTCTCTTGGAGACGCGGGTCGACACGGATACATACCGCAATGAGATCCTCTAAATTAGTAGGTCTTTCCTGAGCAGCCAGTTGATCCTTGAGGGGTTCGCTAACCCCTGCCAGAAGGCCACAGACAATGCCTCATCATTCCAGGCTGTCTCTGCTGCAATGGTCCGGAATTCAAGAGTGTACTTAGCAACTGACCGGAGACCTTGAGAGATATGAAATGTAGAGGATGCTGCCGTGATCTTGCGACCTGGTGTGTCAAAGACCTGCTTAAATTATTTTATAAAGCGAGAGTAGTCCTGGGTAATCTCTGCTCTTTGTTTCCAAATTGGGGATGACCAGGCCAGGGCGTGACCGGTCAGCAGGGCGATGATATAAGCTACTTTTGACCGTGCAGAGGGAAAACGAGAAGTGGTTAATTAGAATTGAATTCCACATTGGTTAAGGAAACCTCTGCATTCGTAGGTGTCACCAGCATAGTGGTTAAGAGTTGAGACATGCGGTTCAGCAGACATGGTTAGTTCCAAAGAGGGAGAGAAAGTCTCTGCCAGTCTCGTAGATCTATTTTGATGCTGCTGCAGAGAAAAGTTTGCAAAATCCTAGTTTAGAGAGCTGACCTACACCTCTAACCGATACTCTAACTGATAGAGACAGGCTAGAGGGCTTGCTTGGCCCACCTCAGTGAGGTCCACGTTCGTTGGGCTGAGCATACTGTAATGCTTGCACTCACCATGAACAACGCGGGACCCCGGTACTGAGGTGGGAAAGTATAGAACTGCGTACCCACAGCAGCAAAGACACACCTGGATGGTGGATAGTCAAGATTGCCGGGTCTGGGTTGGAGAGAATGGGTTAGCCTTGATACTTGCCGAGGTCATAGGTAGGTGCCAGAAGAGTGGGCTGAAGCGTGGTCTAGGGTTGCAGCCAGTAGAGAAGTCCATTTGCTGTGGTCAGGGATGGAGAAAAGCGGAAGGTCAGAGGCAAGCCGGGGTCGGTAATCCAGAGAATGGTCCAATCTCTAGACGGGTCGTACACATGGAGGCAAGCAGCAACAAGATTATTACACAGGCAGGAACGAGGCAGGAATAGAGATATGGGAACACAAGGCTACCAATAACTATGCTCAGCCAAAGAGGAAGTGACAGAGCTGAGCATATACTGTATAGCAACAGTAGTCCAATGAGAGAAGGGGGTTGAGCGGAGGAGCGGCCTCTGTGGAGGCAGGGATAGGCTGTGAGAAGCATGAGACTGGTGAGGGAGATAGTAGAGTGGACGCGCAGCTGGGGAGCGGTGCACAAGCGGAGGGCCGGAGTCAAGCTTCGTGGGAACCTTGAAAGCCCTCCGTGGGTGTGCGCGCTCTGTAAGGTGCGCAGGAGGATGTACAGCAGGGGCAAGGATGAAGCATTCCGCGGGGGACGTGCTCTCTGATCTCTTGCAATGGGATGCTGTGCAGCAGGAGTTAAGGAGGGAACATGCCGCAGGGGATGTGTTCCCCGATTCCTTACAGTCTGGACGAGTAGTGTGGACGCGGGCTTGTGATTTCTCTGTCATTAATGCAATTTTTATTAAATGCTATTTGTGACAATTTGCTACTAATAATTCAACACTAGTCCTTCTGGAACAACACCAACCCTATGCTGAAGAATAAGCAAAGGGACATATTTCTGGATTGCTACAAATATTTTTCAATAAGCTTCAATTTACTGTATTAAAGTACAATAATATGTTTCTGATCATTTCAGATACCTCCTATACAATTCTTGAAGTAAATATTCTATCAAGATTCTTGAAAAAGCACGTCATTAAACATAGGTATTCAATTCGGGACACTCAGGACAGGTGGTTTCGCGTCAAAAATTGGACATCTGAACTTATGGCAATGAAATTGTTAAACAATCAAATTAATCTAAAAGGTAAGTTCTGATTTCTTTATTTTATTAGCAATATCGTGAAATTAACAACACTTGGTTAGTACTGACAGGATTAGCCATAAACACAGCTATTCATAAAAAAAACTGTACTACAGTAGCCACTAGAAGGTGGTTCTTCATTGGAGCATAGATGGGAGATATAGCAGTAGTATTCCTGGTTGGTAGCAGATGGTCCATATGTACATGGACGAGATGATATCCAATCTTAACATTATAAGTTAGGGCCCCTTGCCTGAGATGAATAGTTCATGGAGACCAGTGGTGGTGTGAGTGCCAAAACCCCCGAACTAAACAATTGAAACCATGATGCAGGGTATCCAGCTGATCTGGTGGCAACTACCATTCAAATCAATTGGCAGTAACTGGTAGATTGGACGCAATGTCTCCCATCCCCTGCACTTCTTTGTAGACTTGTCAGGTTCCCTTTGTTGTTGTTGCTGATGTTTCTTAACAATTAGTTTTCAGGAAACCTAGCCTTGTACAAGGTTGTCTTTTCAGAAACAGTTCTGCAGGTGTCCTCTCTGTTAGTGTGAGTTGTATTCCTATAGTTAAACAGACACAAAACAAGTTGTGTTGTGTAAAACTGACAAAAACCCTCTACTGTACAGTGTATAGCAAATACAAATACAGTACCACTTGTGGTTACATTTTCATGACTCAGAATGTTCTGCAACTCTGTCTTTCCCCATTATCTCTTAGCATACAATGCTTCCACTGCAGCCAGGGATTCTGGGCAATGACATGATGTTAGGAGGTCTCAAGTTACTTACAATTCCCTCAACCACACCAATGAACAAAACAAATAAACATAGACTACAGAATGAGTACAGCTTTTATTAAAATAACATAAAGATGCAGCGGCCGTTATTCGAACATTTCACTGAGCCGTTTTCGTGTGCTTTGCTGTATTCCACGCGGCATTCGCGCTTGTGTTTACCACGGTTGATTTGTTTGAATTTCATGGATTATGATTTCAAGGGTGCAATTCTTCGCGTATCTGTGGCAGAAATGAATGAATTGTCATGTGTACAGTACTACTCTACTGTGTCAATTTGTAGGTGTTTAAAAACACAAAATACTAAATACTAAAATGTCATTTTCTGCACTCGATAAAAATGAGTCAACACGCGGTAAGGTTGGAAGAAATCACACGCCATGACGTGTATTCCAAGGTATACAACGCGTGAAATGTTCGAATAACGGCCGCTGTATCTGTACCAACATACTTGCAGCATCAGATTGCACACACACACATGATTATTGTAAACCACCTGCATCATGAAGATGACCAAACCCGCCAGGCGTAATCAGCCTAGCAGGACATATAAAATACCACCTGCCAAACCAGAAGTTCATCACCAGATCGTGCCGCCGTAGCTATAGCCCAGCAGCAACTTCCCCACCTGTATCGCTGATTCAACTTTACCACATCCAATGGGAACAGCACCCCACTGCGAGCTGTGACAAATACCAAAAACACCCATAACTTATTTTATGTACACACGTACACACACACGTACACACACACGTACACACACACGTACACACACACACACACACACACACACACACACACACACACACACACACACACACACACACACACACATCTCTTTAACATAGATCACTTTAATCCTTTTTCCTTCTTTTTTTGTATTTTATATTTTTTCTCTCTTTTAAATGTGCTATAGACATGTAAAAAACAAACAATTAACACATGTTCAAAGCAAAACATACCTTCTTTCTTGCTTGTGGCATGAGGGTCCCGTCCTCATGAGACAAGCATGAAGGAAGGTGAGTGGCTTCCTCCCTCACCTTATATACCCCATCTAAGGCTGCGACCACGCTAGCACTGAGCGTGCAGCACTTGCCAAGTTTAGTTTCTGCAATTTTAATTGTCCCGTCCCCGCTCACGCGGTGCGCGGGCACGCGGGCACGCACGCTCTCCCAAGCTTGGATCTTGGGGAGACAAAAAAACAGGACTGTAGGCAAACTCTGATTTCCTATGGTACCCTCTGGAAGCAGGGGGCACCAAACATTATTTCTAGTCGCTGTATTAGTCCTAACAAATGTAGATTTCATTGTGAGTTATGATACCTTTTATTGAACCAAGAGAGGAATTCTTTATAGGTGGAATTTTATGGGACTGAACATTTGAAGAAGAGAGCAGTTTAGTTAGGAAAGCTATGAATACTATAATTCCACCTATGAAGAATTCTCAAGCTGGTCCCCTAAAAGGTATCACAACCTACAGTACAATAAATCTAACCATAATTTACAAATTGCCCAGTAAGAATTCATAACTCAGAAAGTAGAAATGTATAACTAAATTCTAAAGTAGGATTAATTCATTATCTGCCCAATTATTTAAATCTACTAGTAATTTATTTCTGATCTTTTAAAATGCTTAAACTTCCCATATCAGTGTAACCCCTCCACTTCTAGCTCCCAAACTTACAACTATCGCTGAGGCTGGGACTTGAGTCCCTTGTTAGTTACTGGGCCACACTTGGTCTATGGTCAGACGGTAGGAATAATACAAACACAGTATGGGTAATACACTTAGTTTACCATACACTTATTAAACTCCGGCATCTGGTGATCCTCAGCAGAGGATTCCTACTCACTGTACACATATACAATAGAAACCCCAAATAGCACTGCGCGGGTGTGAGTCAGTGTCAGTGGTGTAGTAGCCACCAAATCCTGAGTATGTTGGCTTATGATGGTGCCGGCACACCGTGGGTGCTCATGTTGTACTGAACCTGTTGCAGGCCTATTCTTCAAAAGGTGCTTCGTTATCACTGTACCTTTATAGTCGGTGGGGGTCCCCTCCAGCAGTGCATTATCTCTTTTCCACTCTGGGACTGTAGCTCTCAGCTCTGGTCACCACGTGCACTCTCTCTGCAGACCTCGAACAAACTTGCTGTGCTCAGGTCCGCTCAGATCTCATCATGGCTACCTTTCCTTTTCTTAAAGGCTCCTCTGTCACATAGTCCCTCCTCTTCCACAGCCGTTATTATTGGCTTCTTCTCATGTCCATCACTGTCATGTTGGAGGAACCTGCCAGGGGGCAGTGTGACAGTGCGTGAGCTCACACACAAAGGGGGTTACATCAGTAATATAGAATATGTCAAATGCTTGGTCCAAAATACCAAACATCCTATTTTCTGGATTGAAATCCTGAAATAGGATTTAAACCAATATTTTATTGGAGTGCTTGGGCTGAAAACAATTTTTTTTAAGCGCTTGGGCTGAAAACAAGAATTACCAACATTGTGCACCAATATATTTACATTAAATGTAATAATATATTTTAATAAATGTATAGATGTTTTGCTAATGTGCTAAATAAGAAAACACTTTGATAAAGTTATTGTATATCCATCTCAGTCAATAATCATTGTTTGCTTTTAATTCCACAGCTAAATTCATTATTTCTAACATGGACATGAATAAATTTGTCACATTGCAAATTGAAGGGACAAACCTCTACCTCTCGTGTCAGTCTGGCACTATTAAACTACAGGTGAGTTATGAATTGTTTGTCTATCTACAGTACAATTAGAGATAGTCCAAGTTAGGAATGTGGTGCTCCACAGAGGATAAGAGACATATGCTAATTTTTCATAAATATAAAAAATCAATAATGAGTCCCTTATTAAATGACCTATAGAAATTGATGATATGGCTTGTGTCTGGAAGGTAGCGTCTACCTGGATCTTTCATAATAGAAAAACACACAGCAACCAGGAATAACCGTGTCAGAGATTTCTTCTTCAAACATATAGTTTATAACACAGCCATTTATGAATAGTCCAAATCAATCTTAGAAATGGCAAAACACTCACATGCTGTTGTTGAGAGTATGCTGTTGAAAGCTCTTTAGGTCAAGAAGGGAGCGTCCGGTGTGCAGGTCCTTAGAAAGCAGGGATGATGAAGAAAAAAATAGGGATAAGCGGTGCACCACCAACAATGAAGAACAGAGGATGACTTCCATAAAAGTATTAAAGGCATTATGCGCCGCCCTTCCTTTGTAACGCTAACCCGAATAATGGAGACCACACATAATGTTGAAAGAAAAGGTCACAGCTTTATTTTAACATCCGCTGTTAAAATCCTACCAGCCTGCCCGCCAGCCCAGCAAGCTCCATGTGAAAATGGGTGGGGGGGATCCTTGCCCAGCGGCCAGCAATTGGCCACACTCCCTCCCCCCGCCCAAAGTACTGAAAAATGGGAGGGGGAGATCCTTATCCGCCGATGTTGGGCTGCCTCCCCCCCCCTCCCATCCCTAGGGTCAGCTTAGGCCCAGCCCTAAATCTGGTGCCCAGCCTTTTACCAGCATTGATTGGTCATAGGCCAGCCCGGCCCTAAATCCGGTGCCTCCAGCCTGCCGAGCTGTTCTAGGGGCTCCAGCTGAAGGCCGGACCCTAAAGTCCTCACCCATTCTCCGTCTCCTGAACTTGGCTGACGCGGAGGCTCCGCTGTGACGAGGAGACAAACTGCTCCTGTTTGATACAAAATCATGTTCATATAACAATCCAACAGCTCAATACAATAGCCAAACATTGGGGATGGGTGGGTGGGAATTCCGTTAGCTCTGCCTCTCTCCCCTGAGGACCCACTCTTTATACTCTCTCCCCCTCCCCCTGCATGGGAGGAGACAAGCAGCCTTCCCCGCTCCGAGGTGGGAAGGGAGTGTTAGCCGACACCCCAGCTCACGCCAATCAGGACGTCACAGCCCTTAAGGAGCCTACCACCCCATGCTGGGGCCAATACCTTTTCATAAAGGCTTTATGCGCCGCCCTTCCTTTGTAACGCTAAACCAAATAACGGAGACCACACAAAATGTTGAAAGAAAAGGTCACAGCTTTATTTTAACATCCGCTGCTAAAATCCGCAAAGTGGGAGGGGGAGATCCTTTTCCTAGGGTCAGCTTAGGCCCAGCCCTAAAGCTGGCGCCCAGCCTTTTACCTGCGTTGATTGGGCATAGGTCAGTCCGGCCCTAGAGCTGGTGCCTCCAGCCTGCCGAGCTGTTCTTGGGGCTCCAGCTGAAGGCCGGACCCTAAAGTCCTCACCCGTTCTCCATCTCCTGAGCTTGGCTGGTGCGGTAGCTCCGCCATCCGGAAGCCCATCTGGCGGGCACTGGCAACCCTGGGGCCGACACGCCCACCCAAAGCTGCAACCTTTGACCTTAATTCTTCCCGCAAAATCCCCATGATGTTACTTAAGAACACCTCCAACCCCTTTGGCGATAGATGCACACCGTCCCATCTGTGCCAGCCACCGTCCTTGGTGTCAGTCTCTCTGTGCTTAAGAGTTTTACCGCCGCAAGAGAGGATGAATTTTGCACATGGCCTTATCTACCTTCTTCCTAGCCTTCTCTTTGTTGATCAATTTCTCCGCCCCCTTCCGAATTCGCCTTGAAATAATTTCGGGCCAAATGACCGCGACTTCACTCCACAGCGCCTTCAAGCGGTCGCATTCCTGTTGTAACCCATAAATCACCTCTAGTATTTTGGTGTTGGCTAGGTCCCCGAGGTGTAGCAAAATAATATCCGGTTTCACCTGAAATTCTGCTAGCGCCTTGTCCAGAGCCGGTTACAGATCAACCAAGCACATAACCCCTATAGGCACTGGATTTCCACCTCCCCGGTTTCTTTATTTGTTCCCGCATACAGCCGTTCTCAGCTGCCACTGCAGCGGCACCGATTCTGAAGGAATGGGTACCAAATACACTAGGATCCATCCCCCCCAGCGGCAAGGCACCGCCTAAAAACGCTTTGAAACTGGTACCTTGTGAGTGGCGTTGCGTCCTGATGGATGAGGAAATTGCCCCCTACCTTGGGCCTGTGCCTTGCTTACTGATTAATCAATACCACTGGGCACACTCTTCCGTTATTGTCCATCATGAGGTGGGACCACGCTCCCCTTTCCACTTGGTCGGTTTTAGACCTGTGAATCTTGCACGCCACCGACATAGCATATTAAGAATCACACTAGTGAAAAACAAGTCCGCATCCTGGCTTGCTTAAGATGCCTGCCACTAACTCGCTGACACTGAAGGCGCCAAAGAAAGAAGCGGCAAATGCTACTCTGAACAGATCCCTTTCCGCTGTATGGAAACATACCTCTTTTGTTGCCATCATCAATACCTCAAGCCTGTCTGGTGTTACTGGCTCCCTACCATCAGTACGCGTGGCTTCGCCCCCCAGCCTATGAGGATTCTTCTTACTATGAAATCCTTAGTTACTGTATGTCCTCGCGGTTGTGGCGTTTCAGGAAAAAAGCCAAGCCTGCCAACATGGCTCCAACACTGGCCCGTGTCGCCCAAGCTTGCTTCTGGGCCTGGAGGAAGCAAATGATCCGTGCGCTGCTACCTCGCTTACCCTCAACTGTCCTTTTCCTTGAATACTAGCCATGCGTGCCAAGCCCGGAGGTAGGTTCTCCAAGTGCGTGGGGCTAGCTACTTCTGGATCAGGTCCATAAGTCCGCTATTCCCATCTGCCCAAGGTGACATGGGCATGTTAGAACGTGATAAAGCGACCGCTATCACATTTAATCTCCCCGGGATGTGCTTGGCTTTAAAGTTGATGTTGCCGCGCATGCAAAGCAACAACAGCCTCCGTAGCAGCCGGATCACTGGGCTTGATGTTGCAGGGAGGCTGTTCACTGCTTCCACCACCCCAAGGTGGTCCAACCAGAATATGATGTATTTGTTACTGTGCTCCATAGCCCAAAAGCTCTACCACCACTATGATGGGGAAAAACTCCAGGAAGGCAATATCCTTAGTTAAACCTGTGTCTACCCATGCTTGGGGCCATGGTTCTGCGCAACATTCCCCTTTGAAGTAAGCGCAGAAGCCTAGTGATGCTGCCGCGTCTGAACAGCTCTAGCTTTTTGTTATTACGGCCCCCTTCAATCCCTAGCTTTTCACCATTAAAGTCCTGGAGGAAAGCTTCCCAGACACCCAGGTCAGCTCTAAGTTCCTTAGTGACCCTGATGCGGTGCAGTGGACAGGATACCCCCGCAGTCGACTTCCCTAATCTCCTGATGAAAATCCTGCCATGGGTATGACCCTACCTGCAAAATTTAGGAGCCTGAGCAGTGCCTGCATCTGCGTTAGTGTAACCTTCCTAGCACCCTTGCTTTCCCGAATAAGGCCCCTCAGTTTGATAACCTTATCCCTGGGCAGCCTTGCTCCCCGGCCACTAAATCGATCTCAATCCCTTGGAATGATAAGGTGCTGACTGGGCCCTCTGTTTTATCTACACCTATAGGAACTCCCATGTTTCTCATTAGCGCAGAGCTGAGCTCTAAGAGCCTCTTGCAAAGTGTGGACTCGGGGGCCCCCACAAGGATATGATTAAATTGTGTATGGGCAATGAGTGAAATGGCCCAGCCATGCATCCCAGGCTTACCTACTTGTTAATTTTCTCCCGGAAAACATGCAGGTATATAGAGGCGGATTTAAGATTGCGACTTGAGCGTGTGGTTACCAAATTGGACCCAACTGGGATGACCCTCCCTAAGCCCATTCTCAAGAAAATCCACTGTAGCCTGACAGGGGTAGGCCTGGAGCCATGGCAGCATGTATTCTAATTTAATTGGCGGTGCCGCCTTTGCTGGGGCCACTATCAGCCTGCTTGTCGGTGGTCCTAGCTTTTTAGAAACATTTTTGCGCTGAGTGGTCACTGCTGCAGAATGAGCATACGTGTTGGAACCTACACTCCCCTCCCCTTGCACAAGAGCTTTTATTAAAGTCCCAGCATTCTGATTTCCTGGGCTTCCCCAGTGGTTGACTAGATGGCCAGCCCCCCGACCCCCTGGCAAAGGGAGAAAATTTCTCCGGTGTTACCAGGTGAACCCATAAGTCAAGGTCTTTAGTACCGAAATTCAAACAGGATAGGGACACTTACCGGCTCCTCCGGTACAGCAGCATCAGCAGGCTCCTCAGGCTCGCGGGTGAGGCTGGCAGGACCCGGGGGGTCTTCAAACAGCAGGGACCTGCTATAGTCCCTGCGGCCTTCCCTTCTGGTCTGGAAAAAGGCAGCTGAGCAGCAAGTGTTCCTGTAAGGTAAAAGGAAAAATTCCGTTAGCTCTGCCTATCTCCCCTGAGGACTCACTCTTTATACCCTCTCCCCCCTCCCCCTGCATGGGAGGGGACAAGCACTTCGAGGGGGAAGGGGGGGTTAGCCCACCCCCCAGCTCACGCCAATCAGGATATCGCAGCCCTCAAGGAACCTACGACCCTATGCTGGGGTCTCTGCCTCTTCAATTTATTTGGTCATATACAAAAAACCCAGATACAAAAAAGCACCACCTACGCGTTTCGAGGCCAGGCGCTTTATCTGAGCATATTTAAGGCTAGCAAACCCGGATGTATCCAGGACTCGCGCCATGCGAGGCAGCGCCCCACGTGATTGGACACGTCACCACGCACGTCCCACTGCTCAATGAACAAATAAAACTTTAGAAAATTGTGACAAGCAATGACAAAAGCCAATGAAAGAATATGTAAAATCATTAATTGTGCAATATTTCAAACAGAACATTAAAGAATCACTTTACATATATAAATGCAAACTGGCATGAGTACCTCAAAAAAATATGTTAATAAAAAGCCACATTTAATATTAGAGTCTCACAAATCAAATACGCATATCTCTAAATGTCTAAGGAAGTCTATGAGAGAATATATTATTTAAATAAATAGCCCCTATTAATATCCTGAATAATCCATTATATTATTCAATTAAGAGTAATAACCAAAATACAGAATGGACACAAATAATAAGAACAACAAGGAATTAATCACATCCATAAAGGTGGACTTTTAGTATTGATTTCTATACCTCTCAAAACAATTGAATATGCAAAGTATATTCAAATGATTGAAATTATCTAATTTCCTAGGTTTCTTGGCTGTGTTCACAGGTGTCTCTGCACATATTGTATAGAGGAGTATATAAATCAATATGCCTTTTACTTAATGATGTTAAGCCTCACATGCTAATGAGATGTGGAACGGCTGTTGATTTGCATACTATTAATCTCAGAGGGCATAAAGTACATTCTAATATTAGTAGTAGTAGAATCCTCCCAAGGGGTTTAGGTGGAGCACAGCAGGCAGGGAAACAGACTGGGATACGGCACACCCAAATAATAAAATCCAATTTATTGGGGGATAGACAAGGGAGTCATCCAAAATAGGGTATTGGGGTAACTCTGCCGCATTTCGGCCAGATGCCCTTTGTCAAATGCCCGAAACGCATCAGAGTTACCCCAATACCCTATTTTGGATGACTCCCTTGTCTATCCCCCAATTAATTGGATTTTATTATTTGGGTGTGCCGTATCCCAGTCTGTTTCCCTGCCTGCTGTGCTCCACCTACACCCCTTGGGAGGATTCTACTACTGTCAATTACAACATCGCTGGATGCACGCCTGTGGAGCCTTTATTTCATCTCAATCGTGAGTTTTACATGGAGTTTCTTTTCCTGTGCTAGGCACATCACTGCTGCCATTATACTCTAAGTAAATTCTCATTGAGTGTGGTGGTTTAAAGGTCTGACTTGCCATTTTAGGGCTGGGTCTCTCCCCATTAAACCCTAAATCCAACTCAGAGAGTTATGCCTCAGTAAAGGCTACTACTAATATATGAGTTCATTTGTGGCATTAGTTGCACATGGTTATATATGGGGCTCACATCACATTGAATGCCGCACAATACCTGCACTAGGACCTGATTACATACTCCATTGTTTGTTTATATGGCTCACACAAAGGGATATTAAGAAGAATGCTTTATTTTTGACGTGTTCATTGGTCTGTTGCACTGATATCTGGACTATATGGTTCGCTTGTTTCATTACATTCTAATATTAGGTAAGGTCACGTTATGAGCACTAATTAAATGGAATTTGGTGGATCCTGTACTAAGCTTAGCTGTTTTGGAGGTTAGTGGCCCCTCCCTCCCAGGGTTTAAGCACGCCACCCCCCCACTTTCTAAGTGAGCAGTTCTCTTTCATGCAGCTGGTTGTGACAGATCCAATGCGATCATTCTTCCTCTAAATATAGAGGTAAATAAGAATTTTAATCAGTTAGTGTTAGGACCTGCAATATTTGGTCATGCCTTGAAGTGGCTTGCGGGCTTAAAATGCTTTGGCCAACGGGTTTAACTGAATGACCCTTTTTTCAAGAGATATATAGGTATTACACTGTATATTTTTGTCATATTGGATGTAGCTTTGGGCTTCTTTGTTTTTTTGTTGTTGTAATAATAAGTATAACATCATTCTTTTCATATACAGTAGCACTCACTTATTACAAAACATTGTACATAGATTTTATTTCTATGCCCCAAAGGGTTTACAATCTCATTTTAGTGCCTACGGTATAGGGAGAGAAAGAGACTTGCCTAAGGAGAGCAAACTCTGGGATTTGAACTGGGTTAACCCACTTCAAAGGTCATGTTATGACCACTAAGATGCTCCTTCAGATCCATAATATAATAATTTACTATTTTTAACATGTTTTAGGAAATGCATATTGAAGCAGTATCTAAATCAGGTGTAAACAAATACACTTGATGAAGAGGTATTATAACAAGCATGGAGGGTGGAAGGCTCAGAGGAAATCTGAGAAAATACTTCTTCACACAAAGGGTGGGGGATTCATGGAACAGCCTCCCAGCAGAGGTGGCAAAACTAATATAGTAAAGCAATTCAAACATGCTATCCTACACATTAAAGAAAAGTATGGTTTGAATAGCATTTGAGGTTATTACATCATATAGGAAAATGGGCAGACTGGATGTTTAACCAATGCTAACAAATTATTTGTATTTTTTATTTAGCCAATGACAAATGAAGACTCGACGAACAACCAATTTCTCTTTTTCCGACAATCAACCGGCAATGTCACTAATTCGCTTCAGTCAGCCACAGATCCACAGTTGTTCCTCAGCACCGCAGCAGAAGGTGACCGGGTTCCTGTTACTGTGCAGAATAATTCACAAAATTCACAAAATAGACAAAAATTTAATATTAACTTTGAGCTTGTCGATGAATCTGAAACTTCATTGAAAGCTCCACAGCGTGAGGAAGATTTCGAATATTCCAGAAATCAGTATTCAAACAACTATGACAACTATTTTTCTTTAGAGGCGCAAACCCCGAAGCCCAATTTTCAAAGACCCATTTTCTGTCACCGTTAACCCTTTGCGTGCCAAAGGGGACCGCGGCATCCAGGCGGCTGAGCGCAATCACGTGACCGTAGCTGACTTTAACTCGGGAAATTAAAAAAGCACTCTGCGGGCATGACATGGTCACTACGTCAGAGGTGGCCAATTCCACTCCCCAAAGGCCATCAACAGGTCAGGTTACAAGGATATCCCTTCAACCGCACTGACTGAGCCACCTGTGAGGAAGCAGGGATATCCTTACAACCTGTGCTGTTGATGGCCCTTGAGAGGACTGGAGTTGGCCACCCCTGCACTACGTCATGGGGTCACTGAAGTGGCACAAAAAGGGTATATATATATATATATATATATATATATATATATATATTTATATATATATATATATATATATAACACACAAAAGGAGAAGTTGCTCAACACATAATATATAAGGTTAACTCAAGCCCTTTAATAAAACTAACTATAAGGGTAAAATAAAATATATACCCCAATTTAAAGTCAGTATATAAATTAAATAGGACCTGATGGTGCTAGGGGATAGTGAAAACTATATAAGACACACAGATGAAAAGAACATAGACAATCCCCTTAGTAGCACTCTAAATTACACCTAAACTAATCTATAAGATAAAGATGGTTAAAAAGAAACAGATGCTCCGCCAATTCAGAAAAAATGAACAAGATTTTATTGATTAAACAACAAGACACACTAACTTAAAAACATAAAAATACTAAAGACAGCCTATGAAAATATATATGTATCAAAAATATAAAGAGAGGACTACTAATCAAACACTTTCAGTATTACAAAGAGAAAAAAAGAAGAAGAAGCCCACTCACGGGTGAAACATGTTGAGTGTTTACTTTACTACAGCCTTTATGTAATCTTCTATTCTGAGGGACTTATGATGGATCTGATGCAGCATTTTGGACTTTATTTTTTGTTCCTGTTATAAGCAGACTTTGGAAACACATCCTGTACAATCAATATGGACACAAACTCTACACAATCTAGCTGCAGCTGAGTATTACCCTCCTCTTACTGTTTGGGCATTACCTGTCCTTGCAGTGCTGCACTTTGTGGTGTTTTCAATATGTATGACTCTGTTTGCTAATATGTCTTTATTAGTCATATTTTTCTTTATTTGCTGCATCAGTTCTCATTGATTTCATTTTGGGGAAATGCTGTTCAGGGTATAACTATTATTTTTGTTATATTATTTTTCCCTGGTTGCTTTATCTCTTTTTTTCCCCTCTGTTTTTGGTATACATACTAATTTTTCCTGGCTATATACTGGGTCATTGACTATATACTTTTTCCAACGCAATGATTTATTATTCTTTCATGCATATGTCAGTGGGAATATATTTTGTATTGCCTATTATGTTAGACTAAACTACTTTGTTGTCATTATTTAAACTTTATTTAGACACATTTTAGTTTTTTTCTTTTTTTCTCTTTGTAATACTGAAAGTGTTTGATTAGTAGTCCTCTCTTTATATTTTTGATACATATATATTTTCATAGGCTGTCTTTAGTATTTTTATGTTTTTAAGTTAGTGTGTCTTGTTGTTTAATCAATAAAATCTTGTTCATTTTTTCTGAATTGGCGGAGCATCTGTTTCTTTTTAACCATCTTTA
Organism: Ascaphus truei; assembly: GCF_040206685.1. Taxonomy (NCBI): domain Eukaryota; kingdom Metazoa; phylum Chordata; class Amphibia; order Anura; family Ascaphidae; genus Ascaphus; species Ascaphus truei. The sequence continues at coordinate 238,737,202 of NC_134487.1, read as the reverse complement.
TCTTATAGATTAGTTTAGGTGTAATTTAGAGTGCTACTAAGGGGATTGTCTATGTTCTTTTCATCTGTGTGTCTTATATATATATATATATATATATATATATATATACATATACATACATATACATACATATATACAGTGTTCAACAAATCACCCAAAAATCTACTCGCCCAACCAAAAAATCTACTCGCCACCTAGTCCCGCCCCCAACTCCGCACCTAGTCCCGCCCCCAACTCCGCCCCTAGTCCGCCCCCAACCCACTTTAAAATAAAATATATAAATAAAATACATTTAATAAATTCCTAATCAGAACATTCGTTTTTGACATAAATGTATTTATTGTATTACATTATGAACCTGAACCCCTTAACCAGTGTCTGGATGCCCCCGCTTCACAATATCTAAAGCAGCAATCCCGCCTGGGATCTTACCTGATCCGCAGTCCCTCAATGTCCAGGTACCCTCATTCCTGCAATGTTATACATTGGAGGGGATGTGTTCCCTACCTGTCTTCTGGGTTAGGGGGGGTTCCGATGTCTTCCG
>NC_134487.1:238665140-238736458 GCF_040206685.1 Ascaphus truei | reverse complement strand
AGAGAGAGAGAGAGAGAGAGAGAGAGAGAGTGGGGGAGAGAGTGGGGGAGAGAGAGAGAGAGTGAGAGAGAGAGAGAGAGAGAGGGTGTGGGGAGAGGGTGTGGGGGAGAGGGTGTGGGGAGAGGGTGTGGGGGAGAGGGTGTGGGGGAGAGGGTGTGGGGGAGAGGGTGTGGGGGAGAGGGTGTGGGGGAGAGGGTGTGGGGAGAGGAGAGAGAGAGAGTGGTGTGGGGGAGAGGGTGTGGGGGAGAGAGAGAGAGAGAGAGGGTGTGGGGGAGAGGGTGTGGGGGAGAGAGAGAGAGAGAGAGGGTGTGGGGGAGAGGGTGTGGGGGAGAGAGAGAGAGAGAGAGGGTGTGGGGGAGAGGGTGTGGGGGAGAGAGAGAGAGAGAGAGAGGGTGTGGGGGAGAGGGTGTGGGGGAGAGAGAGAGGGTGTGGGGGAGAGGGTGTGGGGGAGAGGGTGTGGGGGAGAGAGAGAGAGAGGGTGTGGGGGAGAGGGTGTGGGGGAGAGAGAGAGAGAGAGGGTGTGGGGGAGAGGGTGTGGGGGAGAGAGAGAGAGAGAGAGGGTGTGGGGGAGAGGGTGTGGGGGAGAGAGAGAGAGAGAGTGTGGGGGAGAGGGTGTGGGGGAGAGAGAGAGAGAGAGAGTGTGGGGGAGAGGGTGTGGGGGAGAGAGAGAGAGAGAGAGAGAGAGTGTGGGGGAGAGGGTGTGGGGGAGAGAGAGAGAGAGAGAGTGTGGGGGAGAGGGTGTGGGGGAGAGAGAGAGAGAGAGTGTGGGGGAGATGGTGTGGGGGAGAGAGAGAGAGAGTGTGGGGGAGAGGGTGTGGGGGAGAGAGTGTGGGGGAGAGGGTGTGGGGGAGAGAGTGTGGGGGAGAGGGTGTGGGGGAGAGGGAGAGGGTGTGGGGGAGAGGGAGAGAGTGTGGGGGAGAGGGAGAGAGAGTGGGGGAGAGGGAGAGAGAGTGGGGGAGAGGGAGAGAGAGTGGAGGAGAGGGAGAGAGAGTGGGGGAGAGGGAGAGAGAGTGGGGGGAGAGAGTGGGGGAGAGGGAGAGAGAGTGGGGGAGAGGGAGAGAGAGTGGGGGAGAGGGAGAGAGAGTGGGGGAGAGGGAGAGAGAGTGGGGGAGAGGGAGAGAGAGTGAGACTGACTGGGTGACTGACTGGGTGACTGACTGGGTGGGTAGGTGACTGACTGACTGGGTGGGTAGGTGACTGACTGGGTAGACACACACACACTCTCTTTGTCAACTATGGTTTTCATTGAAATTACAAGAGACCTGCTATAGATGTTATATTGTATGTGCAGTGCCTGTAACTCCTGCCTCATCATAATCAGTATCAATAACCCCACTTGTCTTTGGTCTGTGTTGGGAAGCTCACCTCATGAGAGCCTTGGGTGTCAGGGCATTGGCGTATTCCATCCTGTGTGGCAGCTGGAAGCAGTGAGCTGGGACCTCACTGCCAACACATCCGAGGCAAATGAAGGCGAAGGGGGATTGGATTCACCTTTCACCTACTTCCATGGATGAAGAGGATAGCGCTCCTCCCCCAGCTCCATCATCGCATTTACACACAAACAGAGCCCCTCCTTGCATTACAAACACACACGCACACGTGGACTGATGACATCACTCACCCCGTATCTCCGGAGCAGATGATGCCTCTCCTCGGGGTTCCCCTGCACCTCACCCTCCCTCACGGAGCAGTGTCGGCCATCTTGATCCCGGCTCTTGGTCTTGTTTGTGGAGGGGGACGGGGGAAGCCTCCCACCCGTGCAAGCACTGGAGCGGGCAGCGCACGGGAGGGGGCAGCGCACGGGAGGGGGCAGCGCACGGGAGGGGGCAGCGCACGGGAGCGGGCAGCACACGGGAGGGGGCCGCACGGGAGGGGGCAGCGCACGGGAGGGGGCAGCGCACGGGAGGGGGCCGCACGGGAGGGGAGCGCACGGGAGGGGGCAGCGCACGGGAGGGAGCGCACGGGAGGGAGCGCACGGGAGGGGGCAGCACACGGGAGGGGGCCGCACGGGAGGGGAGCGCACGGGAGCGGGCAGCACACGGGAGGGGACAGCACACGGGGGGGCAGCGCACGGGAGGGGGCAGCGCACGGGAGGGGACAGCACACGGGAGGGGAAACCACAACCACCCCACCCACGTGCACAGCCGCGCAACACAACCCTCCCCCATCTCCCGCATTTTAGGTGGCGGACACCCCAGGGCAGGAAGGGGAGATCGGGGAAAGGGGGCTAACCCAGCACTGCCTGCCGGCCCTCTTCCCCGCGTTAACCCAATCAGGGAGGGGGATTATTTATTTATTTATTAAAAAAAAAAAAATATTGGCGTGAGCAGGGGAATTCATAGAGCCGCAGCAACTACTCGCCAGCGGCCAAAATCCACCCGCCCGTTATAATGAATTGTCGAACAGTGTGTGTGTGTGTGTGTGTGTGTGTGTGTGTGTGTATATATATATATGTATATATATATATAGTCCCTTAACTTAATCTAAAGATGAAGTACAAATTTAATTAAAAAAGTTTAAAATATTTTTTGGGGGGTAGATGGGGCAGGAATTATGCCTATGATATATTCTGTAAAATGCAAAGTTTAAAACTGACCACCACGCTTTCTTTTTTTTATTTGCCCGGTCTTGATGCAGAGGGTAGACAGCACAAGATTTATTAATTAATATTCCCCATATAGAGCAGGATAACTATTTTTTATACAACAAATCTGCTGGTATCTTTTTTTTTTTCATGGGTCCCCGAACACCATTTTATAATTCTAACACTATGCTAGGTTCCCTGATGAAGTAATACAAAACACATTTAAAAATTTTCTTGGTCTGTGGACCTTTATCCTGGTCTGTGGACTCTAGTCTGCACCATCTTTGCAACTTTGCATGAGTGCGGCGTCCGCTCCATATCCCGGTGACATATTGGTAACATCATCAGCTGTCACCGCCTGAGCTCCACTCGCTTACGGAACAAAGTGTTATGGAACAATTTCCAGGTCTGAAGACCGTAATTCTGGTCTGTGGACCCCTATCTGGACTATTTCCATGGTTGTGCGCGAGTGCAGTGTTGGCTCTATACCCCGGTGATGTATTGGTGACGTCATCAGCCGTCGCCGCTGAGTCACAATCCCTGAGTGTTATGTAAGCCTGACGGTCGTGCCCTGCTAGGAAACTCCTCATCAGGATACATCGTCATCGTCCAAGGCCGGAGTGTGGCATATGATTCATCTACGTACCTCACGTGGGGAACAGATGGTGATGGTGCTGTGGTAACCCTATACAATACGCCTATGATAGGCTTTAAAGAACTACTATTCTGTGTGTGCAATACTTAACTTTATATAATACAAAATCTCTTTTAATATACTATACTATGAGTCGTGCACTTGTCCTTCTTTTGTTTTTCAATGCACACGTTTATTAATTAAAACATAGTGGTCACTCTGGGTGCGAAAAAATGTTGCCATAGTCTGGATTTGAATAAAAAATATTGGTATTTTTGTGTGAAAATGAAAAAAGTAGAGGTACTCTGGGAGTGGCAATAAAATTAGTGGTATTCTGTGTTACCCCTAGAATCACCACACTTCAATCACCCAACTCCTGATGAAGGGATAGAATACCTTGAAACATTGCTGGTTGTGTGGCTGTAGTCACCTATATGTCGCGTTTACAGATGCAGTCAATGGTATTGTCGACCTGACCCTCAAATGTGCTGGTGAACCGCGGACCAAATGTAGAGCGTGCACAGCCAAATTTAGAGCAGGGGGGAAATTACCATCAGGATTAACACAGCGGGGGTCCCCTGCTTCTGAATGGGACTCCCGCTGTGTTAATCATTTCGGGCTGGAGATACCGCAGACCCTCTGCTTCAATAATGTGTGATTAAAATAAAGGCAGCTTCATTACCTTAGCGGCTAGCCACTAAGGTAATGAAGAGGTTAAACCATAGTACCTGATTTGTTGGAGGTAGAGGGGGTGGGTGAAGGGGGTAGTTTCCCCAGGGTCGGTGGGTAGGTGTACCGGGAGTGTTGCGGGAAGGGTTAACCCCTTCATAACTTTAGCTGTTACTATCGCTAAGGTAATAGAGGGGTTAACCCCTCCCACTACATACCCAAGAGGCCTAACCACCCACCAGGGGAAACTACCCACTTCCAGAGATTTGGGTAATAGTGCATTTGACCATTAAAAATAAAACATTATCCAGCCAGCATATAGAAAACCAAAGTTGTACAGGCAGTCCTCGGTTATCCGTATACAATGCGTTACTCAAAATGGCATTGTAAAGCAAAACGTTGTAAAGCGAAACACGTTTTCCCATAGCAACACTGTTTAAATGAAAGGTTCCGTTCCTGAAAGCATTTTTAACACTAAAATACACCAAATATTTTATGCAGGCAATAAGATATGCAGCACACACATAAATTATATAGTGTATATACTGTATTATATATATAATATAACATAATAAATAATATATAACTGTATATAGTATAATATAATATCATATAGTATTATATTATATATATATACGCTCTTACGACGCTTTGCAACGTTGATTATGTGAATGTGTATATATATATACACACATACACAACGTTGCAAAGCATCGTAAGAGCGTTAGATAAGCCATTTTGGCGTTGTAAAAATGAATATAGGTATGCATTGCATAGCGTTGGATAAGCCATTCGTTGTAAAGCGAAGCGTTGTAAAACGAGGACTGCCTGTACTTACTCCTACCAGGATGAAGGCTGCCCTCGTCCTTCTGGTCTTCCTCGTCTTCCTCCTCCGTAGCAACGACAGTAATGCAAAAAAATGTATATATGGCTTAAAACCCCTTAATCACGTCAACATGGCAAGCCTTTACCACATACACAAACAGGGCCGCCAACAGAAATCATGGGGCCCAGGACAAATTAAAGAAGCATGCCCCCCCCAACCCATAGCGTACCTACCACAAAAAAAAATAACATTAACTTAACTGTTTTCTTCTTATTGTTAATACGGAAAAAAAACATTACAATGCAGTCTGTTTATTTTAATATTTTCAACAAAAGTCAAAGATACCCAATTCTACATCCAAAGTGACAAAAGGCCTGGGGGGGATTTAATATGGGCCCGGGGGGTTAAATATGGGCCTGGGGGGTTAAATATGGGTGGGGCGGTTCAATATGGGCCTGGGGGCTACTTTTACACACATACTGTAAATGCAGTGCTTGACAAATCACCAAAAAATCTACTCACCACCTAGCCCCGTACCTAGCCCCGCTCCACTTTTAAAAAATGTAATAAGAGACTTCCGGTGACGTCGAGGAGCATGGTCGGGTAGAAGAGGAGCTCCTTTAACCCTCGTAGATAACCCGCTAGAACGAGCATTTTCCACCAACAAAACTTGCCCCAAACTCACCTGAAGCACCCAAAAAGAGAAGGCAATGCCTAACAGGCCAAAAGAAAAACCAGGGCCATGGGGTAACTAAGTACTTTGCCCCCGCGCAACGTCCGCTGGAACCGAGTGGCGACTCCCAAGATGGCACAGACGAAGCAACACACGCGCTGCACACGGAGGCAACAGCCGAACCAGACAATTTAGAGTTGCAGGAACTTGGCCTCAATAAACAATAATTTGCGTCCCTTTTTCACAAAATGAGAAGGGGATTCCAAGAAGTCCTAAACACAGCCCTGGAAGGTCTAAGAACAGACATAAATGGCCTCACGAAACGCATAGATGCTCTGGAGCGCAAAATAGTGGATGTGATTGGATCGCAAACCTCAACAGAGGACGAGGTGATCAGATTAGGCCAAGAGGTCAATGAACTAAAGGATGCACTAGAAGAGAAGATGAAAACCAGGGGAAAGGGAAGAGAGGGGGGAAAGGGAAGAGAGGGGGGGAAAAGGGAAGGGATAGGGAAAGCTCCCGCATCAGCTAAAGTAGAGAAAGTAATAGATTAATGGTAAGGATCATATACAGGTGCAAAAGGGGACAAGGGATAATGCAAACAAACAAACAAAAGATTCCCCCTTGAATGCACTCAGATAGATCAATATGTAATAGTGGAGTATATTAAAATCATTTTATTCAATAATAAAATAGTAGTTGTATAGAGGGGTGTGGTGCAAATATCCAGGACCACCCCCTAATGACATACCAAACAATCTTCCTGAATGATTGAATACGGAAGATGGCTGAAGAGATCACTGCATCCAATCACATCGGCATAAATACCATGGTATACATTGTAAAATCCCCGCAGAACAAGGTGCTAACCCATGGTAAGGATGCCCTTATGTCTAAAAAATCACCAGTCTCTAATGAAATAAGGCTGCTGATGCTGAATCTGGAGGAAATGAATACCCTGGCAATAATGTAAAATACCGAATCAGGCTGACTGTAATAGTTAGCCCATCAAACCTATTGTGATGATGCAGATCAAAAAAGACAGCATGAATATCACACTACAGACAGTCAGATTAGTATGTATGATTGACATGCTGAAATAGAGGAAAAACACCTAGCACAAATCAATATAGTCCTGTAAAGGGCTAGCACAAAGTGTGCATATGTAATGCCCTGAGGCACGGTTCACCGACCGTATCAAGTTATAGCCTCATAAACAGAAAACTATATAGACATTATATAAACACATTAACTTTTGTATGAAAAGAAGTGTATATGATAGTAACATATATCAAGGAAATAGCTACTGTAGTGTCCTCCATTTAGCTTAAACACTGAGTATAAGTCTCGCAAGGAGTACAGTATATATGCTGGTGGTACACAGGAAAATAGCATCAAATGCCAATCCTAATTAGTCAGAGTCAGACTCGTGGTGCAGCAGTTTAAGTCAAAACGCTACCGCACCACACACATATATACAAAGGTCTCAATATGTAGCAACCGCATAGTAAAACACTTGCAAACATAGAGACACTTACAATCATAAGTACCCCCTCTCAGAGCCAAGCAGCATGATGTCTGCACAGAACGCTATGAAAGCAATAAACTTAGCTCAGTGTCAGATTTATCAGCAACTGCATCATGCTGCCTAGAGGAGTGGGGAGAACAGGAGACTGCAACAGCAGGGCAACAGTGGTAAAGCTCAAACAGCCGGAGTCGCCGGAACGCTAGAACGTATGTCAATGGAGTCCGTCCTGTAGGGTGACGTCACGCCGTGTGATCACCTGACGCACGTTTCGCGCGGGTTTGCGCTTTCTCAAAGGTGAGTGCACGTTGTAAGCATGCGCAATTTATAGCAGATGGTAGTCTTGGCAGACACGGGGAAATTTAACCCCTGTGCTGCCGGATAGAGACCTGTCATAATGCCAGAAGCTGCACATGTTGGTTGAGTTCAGTGCAGGCAATAGACAACATTGCAGCTATCTTTACATTAATAAATTCAATACGTGTCAGCAGAATAACTAGCACATAGATACCACTACATAGAGGGTCAAAATGAATTGTACACATGCCCGGTAGTTGGAAGAAGACAGATGAGCTGATTAGCTGTTTACTCAGCAATGGCTATAAAGCTATGTTAAGTCAAAGTGAATGCCATGCAGAGTCTTGGATTATTTGAGGTCTCTGTAAAAGATATATATATATGCTCCATGCTATTGGAAACAAATAATGTCATACAAAAATCGCTGAGGTGAGTTATACTCTCCCAAGATGATGGAGTAAGTTGGTAACCACTAAACACAAGAAAATATAGAAGCAGTGTTGTTGAGAGAAAAAGACAAATTAATCAGGTGGATACATATTAAGCCCTGAAGTATAGCTAAAACAGACCCAGGGACAGCGATGGAGCAAATGGTGACAGAATAAAGAAATTGGGCTAACAGGAATTCTGAAGTAAATGCACAATAGCAGAGCCTAGAACATGCTATGTTGGTTTGCACACCAACCAAAACATTCAATAACTGGAATGACACACACAGTTTCACCATTAAACAATTTATTAACTGTAGAACTATGGGCGTTGTATACCAGATTGTTTGCGTTTGTAACAAGAAATATATTGGAAAACCAAACGCCAGCTACGACAGAGTATTAGAACACCTCGGCGATATTCGCAATCATCGCGATACTCCCATTGCTAATCACGTTCATAATCACCACCAGGGCCTAGCTACGGTTTTACAGTTTATTGGTATTGAAGCTGTTTCTAATCACAGCAGAGGGGGAGACTGGGACAACGAGATTCTCAAACGAGAATCTCGTTGGATTTACACTTTAGGTACCCTCACCCCAAAGGGATTGAATGAGGAATTTCTGTTCTCTCCCTTAATCTGAACCCCCTGTTTTGTTTAGCGTATGTGTGTCTCTGTTCTAGGCTCTGCTATTGTGCATTTACTTCAGAATTCCTGTTAGCCCAATTTCTTTATTCTGTCACCATTTGCTCCATCGTTGTCCCTGGGTCTGTTTTAGCTATACTTCAGGGCTTAATATGTATCCACCTGATTAATTTGTCTTTTTCTCTCAACAACACTGCTTCTATATTTTCTTGTGTTTAGTGGTTACCAACTTACTCCATCATCTTGGGAGAGTATAACTCACCTCAGCGATTTTTGTATGACATTATTTGTTTCCAATAGCATGGAGCATATATATATATATCTTTTACAGAGACCTCAAATAATCCAAGACTCTGCATGGCATTCACTTTGACTTAACATAGCTTTATAGCCATTGCTGAGCAAACAGCTAATCAGCTCATCTGTCCTCTTCCAACTACCGGGCATGTGTACAATTCATTTTGACCCTCTATGTAGTGGTATCTATGTTCTAGTTATTCTGCTGACACGTATTGAATTTATTAATGTAAAGATAGCTGCAATGTTGTCTATTGCCTGCACTGAACTCAACCAACATGTGCAGCTTCTGGCATTATGACAGGTCTCTAACCGGCAGCACAGGGGTTAAATTTCCCCGTGTCTGCCAAGACTACCATCTGCTATAAATTGTGCATGCTTACAACGTGCACTCACCTTTGAGAAAGCGCGAACCCGCGCGAAACGTGCGTCAGGTGATCACACGGCGTGACGTCACCCTACAGGACGGACTCCATTGACATGCGTTCTAGCGTTCCGGCGACTCCAGCTGTTTGAGCTTTACCACTGTTGCCCTGCTGTTGCAGTCTCCTGTTCTCCCCACTCCTCTAGGCAGCATGATGCAGTTGCTGATACATCTGACACTGAGCTAAGTTTATTGCTTTCATAGCGTTCTGTGCAGACATCATGCTGCTTGGCTCTGAGAGGGGGTACTTATGATTTTAAGTGTCTCTATGTTTGCAAGTGTTTTACTATGCGGTTGTTACATATTGAGACCTTTGTATATATGTGTGTGGTGCGGTAGCGTTTTGACTTAAACTGCTGCACCACGAGTCTGACTCTGACTAATTAGGATTGGCATTTGATGCTATTTTCCTGTGTACCACCAACATATATACTCCTTGTGAGACTCATACTCAGTGTTTAAGCTAAATGGAGGACACTAGCTATTTCCTTGATATATGTTACTATCATATACACTTCTTTTCATACAAAAGTTAATGTGTTTATATAATGTCTATATAGTTTTCTGTTTATGAGGCTATAACTTGATACGGTCGGTGAACCATGCCTCAGGGCATTACATATGCACACTTTGTGCTAGCCCTTTACAGGACTATATTGATGTGTGCTAGGTGTTTTTCCTCTATTTCAGCATGTCAATCATACATACTAATCTGACTGTCTGTAGTGTGATATTCATGCTGTCTTTTTTGATCTGCATCATCACAATAGGTTTGATGGGCTAACTATTACAGTCAGCCTGATTCGGTATTTTACATTATTGCCAGGGTATTCATTTCCTCCAGATTCAGCATCAGCAGCCTTATTTCATTAGAGACTGGTGATTTTTTAGACATAAGGGCATCCTTACCATGGGTTAGCACCTTGTTCTGCGGGGATTTTACAATGTATACCGTGGTATTTATGCCAATGTGATTGGATCTGAGTGCATTCAAGGGGGAATCTTTTGTTTGTTTGGATGCACTAGAAGACCAGGAAAATAGGGACCAAATGCAAAACTTACGTTTAAGAAATATACCAGAAGCAGTGACCTCTGACGCCCTCCAGGCTTACCTTCGTAAACTATTCCTGTCCCTGGTTCCGGAACTGTCTGACCATGATCTACAGATGGATTGCGCGCACCGGGCACTGGGTCCCAGATCCACAGACCCAAACCGCCATAGAGACGTGGTCGTCAAACTCCACATGTACTCTGCCAAAGAGAAAATTATGGCCGCAAGCAGGAGATTGGGAGACCTCCAAATAGAGGACAATGTGATCCAGATCTTCAGCGACCTATCGAGGGCCACTATTGGGAAAAGGAGAGAGATGAAGCCCCCCTCCAATATTTTCAAAGAATGTGGCCTCACCTACCGTTGGGGTTTCCCCTTCAAATTGATTGTCCTGAGAAATGGCCGCCATCACACCATTTCCAGACCAGAAGACACTCCCTCATTTCTGAAAGCGCTGGGGCTAAGCCATCCGCAGGATCGCAGGTCGACCGCCAAAGCCACGGCAAACTCTGAAGAAGCAGAAGTTCCCGAGCCTCGGAGCGCCTGGCCAATCAGAGACTTCCCTGAGCTGCCGAACTAACCTCCTGTCTCCAGGCGAGACTCCAGCCTACACGGGGGTTCCTCCCCCACCTGCACAGCATCTCCCCGGAGCGAGCTTCCGGGTCATCCCCATTGTCGTCGTCCCCCCAGATGACTTCTCCCTCAACTCCCAGCTGACGTCCGGCCCTCGAAGGAAAATCTGCACAACGGAGATCCTGCTTCCTGTCTTCTCCCCTCCAACCGATCCAGCGGCAGAGCGTTTCCTGAGTGCCCCCAATGATGAGCCCAGGCCCTGGAACCCTACCCAAAAAGTCCACCTACCTGCAAAGCATCCTCCACAACCAGCTTCCCTACCCTCTGGTCTCCCCCCCCCCTTCCCTCCCTGCCCTCCCGGTTCCCACCCCCCACCTCCCCAGTCCGTTCCTTCCCCCCAGGACCGTACCTTCCCCCATCCCCCTGTCCACAACCTCCCGGTCGCCCCACACCTTTCTTCCCCTCCTACCCCCCCACTTGTCCACCCACCAATCCCCATTGGGCCCACACAGCTGATGGCCCGGCTACCACTTCCCCCTATAACACACCTTTTTCCCTGATGTATGAGGATCTGTGGACCTCTCTCTTGCCAAGTCCCGAGTGGGACGTGGAGTATACAGGCAATCGGAGGACAGCTCAATACGGGTCCTGCATCAGCCGCAACCCGGAAGAAAGATCTGAGCTCTGCCGGGCAAGTCAGCCCCAGCGCGCGGGACTGAACTGCAAACACCAGGCAAACCCTCCTGTGCCTACACAACCTCCTGGATTCACCACTCATGCACTGACCGCTACTGGATTTTTATTATGATGTGTAAGTTTTTATATTTTACTATACTTATTGCTTAATACATCCTCTTAACCCTTGGTGCGCTTCTGTGTCTCTTTCATTATCTTCTGACGTCGGAGTCTTCCTACGGAAGTTAGCAGTGGAGGAGGGGCGCCTCCACATCACAGCAGCAGCAAGAGGGGAGAGTGGATCTACTACAAGATTTCTTCTAGGATGCATGAGCACGGATTGACTTTCCTGGCAATGACAATACTGTATTCAAATGATGCATCTAAAAACTCTATGCACCCCTCCACCTCCCCCCTCCCCCTTCCCATCCAAAACTACTTGACTCCCTAGAGCAGCAATCCCTCTCCTCCCTGATTATAGGAGGAGACTTCAATATGGTTGCCTCACATGCGCAAGATAAATCTGCGCCCCCCACAACAAGCCCGCTTACTCCCCACTCTATCCAATCCCAAAAGAAAGCCCAAAAATGTAGGGATATTATGGAAATATCTATAAAGGGAAAAAGAACCACTCATCCATATTGTATGTATGATCATATAATGTAACCAAAGGTGCTCAGAGGGATAAATAACTAGTATATCTGAGTTGATCCAAAAGGGGATCAGAAAGGTTCCCTCACAATAGAGCACTCGATGTGTGGAGTACAATGAGTAGACTAACAATGGTCTAACAGGTAAATACTGTCGATAGGTCAAAATTAGCCTATCATAACCGGATTAGCCAGGAAGAAAAATAATGAAGTTTTATTCAAATATATGGATTAAAAACACATAAATCACATTCAAACATTAAAATAACCGCGTAGTGAAGTGGCAAGATAAGCAATACAATGGGTATCCCGATAATAATATCTGATTAAATGCTATCTGTAAGCGTCTCTAATTCAGAATCTAATATTCAGGTCTGCAGGTAAGTATTGTGAAAAGCGTAAATAAGAAACACAGTCTGAGGTTATTTTGAAACAGAATAACACGTGAATTTATTCAAGTCAAGTGCACAACGGAGACAGCTTCAAAACAAAAGCTCTCTAAACAATAAACACGGTATGCCATATATTTATACCCTAAATCCTAAAGCTCCACCCCTTTATCGGGGGGCTTGCACGTCACTAAACATTACCTCATTTTGTAATACATAACAATACTAAAGCTGATGTCATTTTGTAATACATAATAATATTGTATAACTGCCTGTCAGCTAGAAACCAAACTGGGGTTAAATGGGATGTGCCTATCCTACCACCTGACATTTGTGTGAGAACTAGTTTCACTGCGAGAATCTAAGTTTATCTCATGGGTTCTCATAACCTTTAGCCTGTTTACTCTTTTAATTTGAAGCTGATTGGATGAGGAAGAGTCAATAAATTTAGCTAGGAGCGAAAAAATTCCCTTCTCTGCTTCACACATTTGTTTATACAGAAATGAAACACAGAAATTAGACTCACAAAGACAAGACAAGATGGCGGATTGAAATATTCACACAAAATGGCTTCATCCTAAATGCTGTTATGTTGTTATGCCAGACCCCCTAATATCTCATCTTTGTCAGTCCCTCCTCTGATTCTTTAAAACATTGTTTTTTTAGAATTATTGGTATGATGTTAGTCCAGAAACACGTTGGGAGGCACAAGGGTGCTCCATCAGCTCATAATGCTGCTTGAGGGTGTAGGACAGTGCACGAGGGTGCCTGCCAAATGTAGTCATAGTCTCGTATGGCGTTATAGCCAAATTCTTTTCCAGAGTTAGAACATTGTACTTGGCATCTTCTTTCTTCAAGGGACCTCTGTAGATTGGTTCTGCAAACAATGGCATTATGTCTGCAGATGGGGTTGCATATTTGTGGATCATGCCTTTGACAAACGTAACACAAACATAGATGACAGCGAGTATCACAATCACACACATTACTGCATTCAAAAATTTCGCTCCAAAGGGTCCCAGTCTGTGTCACCTTCCTTCCTAAGTCTTTCTTAAATTTCTCCTATCTTATCTAACTCATGTTGTACCTTGCCACTCTGATCTTGGATGAAAATAAAACATTGTTCTTTAATTAGGGCACATACACCTCCTTTTGATGCTAAAATGTAATCTAAAGCCATTCTGTTTTGTAAGGCCATAAGCCTGATCTGAACCTGTTCTTGGTTTAATGATGAAATTAAAAACTGCAAAATTAAGGTCACATCCTTCCTGTAAATTGTTATCTGACTGAACATACATTTTTACACAGGTTTCATTGGTTGGGGGAGACACTTGACTCATACATTGATTCTTGTTCCTAGTGTGTGATACACCCTTTAAAGAGGTTCCCTTAAAAAATGGGAAAATACAAAAATTATACACATAATACTAAAAACCTTATTTTATGCAAGCAACCTTTCTTTGGGTATGCAGTTGCTAGATAAAGGATATGGCATCTATCTCTATCATCATATATTTTCAGCTATTACTGAGAATTGAAGGGGTTTGGTATCTGTGGAAGCGAAATGCATGATCCTCACCCCTGCACGCATTGTATACATCATTCACTCAGAATATCAGAACAGACAATGTCTGCGATGGTCAACATGGCTGACTTATGATCCTTTCCTTGTGGCTGACACACCCCCTGGGTGACCCCCTCCTCTCGTTGGAGGTGCAACACACTTCTGGATCAAAGTTTTGCTGCATATGACACATACATAGAGAGTGATGAGTACTGCCAAAACACATACAAGAGCTTTCACAAGCCACGCTTCCAGGAAACCAATCCTCCCATCAAGGCTCAATTGTACATACACCTTAAATTTCTAACTTAAACACACTCTAAAGAATAAAAAATATTGAGTCTCTGAAAAATAAAATGTTCTGATAGAAATCAGGAATATTGAGTCTCTGAAAAAATAGAATGTTTTGAGTCTTTGAAAAAATGAAATGTTCTGATAAGACCAGGCCTCTGCCTGGTATCTTATTTTCCTCGTTGGTTAACGGTCAAAGTTTGTCTCGTCAAAACGTTAACTTGATGCGGCTGTGCTTTAGGTGACTTTAGTCTTTGGTGGAGCTGGAACGAGCTTTACTGTACTTTGGGTCCAGGGAAAGAACTCTGCCATTTTAATTGCTGTATTGGTGGTTAGTATGGGCCCTTTCATCTGGGATGAAGAGCATGCTTGTTTAGGAACTACTTGACCTTTAACTCCGTCTCGTGTAGGTGCACTTTTATCATACCTTATGACTAGAGAGACTCAAAAAATGTATTAGTGGCATACAATACTTATTAATTGATTTATTACCAATAGATGGTTCTTAATTTGTTCCTTTGAACTACTGATAGTCATAAGTCATCCCATAAGTGTCTCATAGGGAGATAATTTATACCTAAGAACAAATTCTTGTATCAATGTGTTTACTACTGTCTTAACATCCGCATATAGACTGAGGTATCTCCTATTAATGCTCCTCATATTTAAAACTAAGCAGCTAATGTGGAGTTGACTGTACTACAATCTAAGTTCCTAAGGCTTTGGGCCTCAGCCATTGTCAAACCAATTGCTTCCATAATCAACTCTATCCTGTCTACAGGCCATATCCCTAAGACCTGGAAAACTACCAGAGCTGTCCCAATCTTCAAAAGTGGGGACAAAAACACTGTCTCAAACTACAGACCAATCTCTCTTCTCCCCATACACACTTGCTCTCATTCATGCCTCACTGTCATCTCCTCCGATGCAAATGGTATCAACCTTTTCATAAAATACTAACTAACCTTAAAACTTGCCCCACAAATTAAGCATCCCAATAGCCTGCACTCATGGCTATTATTTCACACACAGTCACTCCTACCACACCCATTGTGGCCAAGCACTGCCATCTACAGCACTTATTCCCTCACCTGCTATCTCTGTAAATTCCCCTCAAACCTTAGATTGTAAGCTCTTAAGGGCAGGGATTTCCTTTCCTATTGTCTGATTTTGCTGCACTTACTATTCTATTATAATTCCCTCTACTGTATTCTTTATGAAGTGCTGAGAACATTTTTGACGCTATATATATATAAAGTCATACACTGCAATACACTACTATCCAAAGTCATGGACAAAAATGTGTTCACTCCCAATTAAACAATTACTATACTAAGACAAATGCCCCATGCCAATTCCAGTCAGGCCTCCACCCCAAACACTCCATTGTAACTATTCTGCAAAAATGTGAAATGCCTTGCATATAATATATACCCTGCTCACTTATGTAACTGTATTTGCAACTAGGTATCACCTGTCCTTTAACTCTATACCTAGAACATATCCAAAAACGAGAGGTGACTCCCAATGCACCACTTTGGCAAAACATTCTACAAATATTTTAACAATAACTACTGCTTATAATAAAATTGTACACCTATGGAAAAAATAAATGGTTAGAAGTTATAAAATACATCACATATTCATATAATAGTCAAATGCTTTTGTATAGGACTTCACACTAAATTTCTTGTAATATAATCTCTTTGCACAGTGCTGAACACACTGACAGCGTTATTTTTTAAAGACACTCAGAGAAAAATTTCAGAGCATGTTTATCTTGGGCAGTTTGCCAGCCCGGGCGTTTCGCCAAAAAAAGACCTTGAAAGTGCAAAACAGATAACAAAACAGTTTCTCTGTCTTCTAAATATTAATTACTGGATTGAAGCTCCAGCTCAAAGTTAAAAATGGAGCTTTCTACACAGCAATAAAACCGAAAAAATGTATGGCCTCTCAAAAATAAAAATATGGCCTCTCAAAAATAAAAAATATGACCTTTCAAAAATAAAAATATGGCCTCTCAAAAATAAAAATATGACCTTTCAAAAATAAAAATATGGCCTCTCAAAAAATAAAAATGGGACAATGAACTAAACTGAGGTTAGATCAACTTATGAACACACCCTATATAATTTAAACAATACGTGCAAGCTTAAAATCTCTCCAACATATCCTAATCCTATAGAAATGCAATTGACATGTTTTTACTGGTTTACACACAATACAGAAACCACAATACAGACACACAAAGAACATAGACACAAACTTCTCTCCTACACAGCGAATCAGCTTCTCATATAAATAACCTGCTTTTATTCTCTTTCTAGTTGCCATTAGAACAGAAGGAAAAAGAATATTTTCTGGTTCAAAAGACCTATTCGTGTGGCCAGAACGAACAAACCTTTTAAATTCCATTCTTTTTCTTCTACTCTCTCTCTTAGGGCTGCTCTGCAATTACTGGCAACATGTCCTACCTTTTAACACTTATAACACTTTATGTCCCTTCCAAACAATATACACACAGTCTCTAATTTTATCCCAATTTCTGCATATAAACCTGTCATAAAAATAACCCTCAATATCTACTTCCTCAACAACACATATGCCTTAATTATCTATCGGCAAATTCACTTGCTATTTCTTTCCTATTCACTTTCTTTTTCACTTGTTATTATATTAACTTCTGTCCTGGCAATGGTAAAAATTAATGCAGCGTGACCCTCCTGTCCCTCAACATAATTCTTTTGACCCATATTAACATAAGGTATGTTTCCCTGTGGGATTCAAAAACACACGAGACGGCGCTCCCTGAGCTTATCAATCCCACAGAAAAAGACCCCTCTTTTATTTAAACATCTGCGCAATTAGTTGATAATAGTACAAACAGTGCCATTCACTGGCCAACAAAATATATTTATATTGTCTCTTTTCGTTCTCTGTATTCATTCTTTATTATTTTCGTCTGCAGACACACAATCCTGTGAGAATTTTTGGTTTCCCATTATTCCCCTGTTACAGAAATCAAATTTAATTGACCTGTACAATACTTCTTCGGTTACAGAAATCAAATTTAATTGACCTGTACAATACTTCGGCTACAGCAATCAACTGTTAATTGACCTGTACAATTTAGCGTTACAATAATCAGCGCAAGCTGATTACGTACAACTCTTTTGGCATGTTATTGTTCTGAATAGTGTAAATATGCAAATAAGGACCTGTCACGAGACTGTTCCCCAATCACATTTTCTCATTATAACTATACCAAAGAAAAACTTGAATCACTTCAGCGGGTCCAACCCAGTCCTGATAAACCTTATACTTTAATAACATGGATACAGATAAGACTTTCTAACCAGATCTCCATGAATAACTCACTTGGTATGTAAATGACAAAACAGAGCAAATGTACAATCAGGGACCCGTCCTGCTCAGACAACAAAAATATTTATCACAACCCAGGACGGTCTGAAAACAATCCCTTTAAGCACACAAACACTCACCCTCATCACCAAAACACCAAAACTTTTAACGGGACTCTTACCTTAGCCCCTAACAACTCTTAACAACTCTTACACTTTAAAATGAATACAGGAACAGAGAATAATAAATTCACGTGAAACTGCTAGGGATTCTTACTCGTCACATCAGATAAGACACCATTCAAAAATCAGCTCCACGCACCACTCAAAACAATTTAATCAGGCTGTTTGTCTAAAAAATGCAGGTAGCCTTACCTTGATTCATATGAGCGCTCAGGTTTGAGTGATGGAGGAGCGATTCATCCGGGTGCTCGATTCCGATGATATTGAGTCCCTATGAGGATTGCGCCATCTGTGAAAAGCGTAAATAAAAACACAGTCTGAGGTTATTTTGAAACAGAATAACACGTGAATTTATTCAAGTCAAGTGCACAACGGAGACAGCTTCAAAACAAAAGCTCTCTAAACAATAAACACGGTATGCCATATATTTATACCCTAAATCCTAAAGCTCCACCCCTTTATGGGGGGGCTTGCACGTCACTAAACATTACCTCATTTTGTAACACATAACAATACTAAAGCTGATGTCATTTTGTAATACATAATAATATTGTATAACTGCCTGTCAGCTAGAAACCATTCTGGGGTTAAATGGGATGTGCCTATCCTACCACCTGACATTTGTGTGAGAACTAGTTTCACTGCGAGAATCTAAGTTTATCTCATGGGTTCTCATAACCTTTAGCCTGTTTACTCTTTTAATTTGAAGCTGATTGGATGAGGAAGAGTCAATAAATTTAGCTAGGAGCGAAAAAATTCCCTTCTCTGCTTCACACATTTGTTTATACAGAAATGAAACACAGAAATTAGACTCACAAAGACAAGACAAGATGGCGGATTGAAATATTCACACAAAATGGCTTCATCCTAAATGCTGTTATGTTGTTATGCCAGACCCCCTAATATCTCATCTTTGTCAGTATCACTCCCAGCCTAAATAGATACAATAAATCAGGCAAGTATCCTATATATCATTATTACCAACAGGTAAAATATATTCCATATAGTAATGATAAAGATAACGTAGTGAACTAATAGTTCAGATAAATACTTTGTTCCCACCGTGGAGAAATAGTTTTTGATGGGCTTCGCTGTATCGTATTCACCCGAAAAACATGTGTAATCTTAGCTCTGTATACCTTAATGTTGCGCAGTTGGTTAGGTGTAACTACCAAGATAAGGCTTGCCCTAATATACCATGCTGTTCTATCGTGGGTATAGTATCGCCACTACAATAGGGTATATAACCACAGCAGGTAGAGCACAGTAAGGTATATAACCAAAATAAGTGAAAGGCACACTGGTGTATAAAACCACAGCGGGTAAACCACTATAAGCTCCATAGATAATACAAGCCTGGCTGGAGAGTTTGCTGCTGTCCCTGTGATCAGACGCTGCCACTTCTGATGACGTCACCTATGACGTCATCACGTCCCGACGATCGTTTCGCATGGGCTACACACGCTTCTTCAAGGGGAGGAGTATGCTTCCTGGCTAGGTCGGGTATTATTTATACAAACAAAGTCCCGCCCCTATGAGTCATGGAGGCGTGGTTTATGCCCGTGATCCAATCGGGTCATATTGATCAATAACAGACTTAAATATCGTGTTGTGTTCAGAGTATTGATTCTGGTAAGTATACTGTCAGTATAACATACTTTTGTTAATGCATGTACTGTCTCCATAGTATCGTAATGGAGGGGAGGAGAAGGAAGAGAAAAGGAGAGAAGACGTCCCAAACGAGGTGGATGGCAGTGCAACCTCATATCAGAGTGCAAGGAGATAGAATTAAATACCAAAGGGATAAGGAGAAGGGGGGGGGTGAGAGGGTGTGTGGGGGGTTCCCAGTAAAATATGTAAATAATGGAAGTGGTGTAATTATTTATTAATTTTTAATTTTAATTTTTAATTTTTACAGGATATAGGTGTGTGGGATTGTTCTACCTCTGAAAATCCAAATAAAACCAACAGTGAATTCTGGTTTAACTTACTAATAAACTCAGAGTAAATCTTCTGTTCCTTTCCAAATCATGAAAATGTCGTCAATGTATCTGACCCACAATTCCACCGACTCTGTGTATATTTCTTGAGTCTCTAGGAAGACCACCGTCTTTCTGTAGAGTGCTACATTATATATGACTTCACTAGGAATTTATAATTTAATACCATCAAGGAGTGTGTATAGGAATACCCAGATGTTCCAATTACCTTATACATGGAAGATACAAATATATATTATTCATCATTCTGGTTCATTATTTTTGATAACAGGAAAAGGGAGACCAAAAAGCGCACCAGCAAAAACGGAGCAGGAAGGACCCAAAACGAAAAAAATGATTAAAAGGGCACTTTAATGTGACAAGAGACCCATCCAACGCGTTTCGAACGTCACAGCGTTCTTTTTCAAAAAAAGAACGCTGTGACGTTCGAAACGCGTTGGATGGGTCACTTGTCACATTAAAGTGCCCTTTTAATCATTTTTTTCGTTTTGGGTCCTTCCTGCTCCGTTTTTGTTGGTGCGCTTTTTGGTCTCCCTTTTCCTGTTATTGCATATCTGTAGCTGCACAGCTTGCCTACCTACTACCAGGATGTGAGTATTGCTGATTTTCAGGGGAAACTTCAGATGAGACTGAGGGTGAGTGGGCTTGTACCATCTACCACCTGTCTTCAGGAGGATAGTACCCATACTATTGCACAATAAGTACTATATTATTCTCATTAGTACCCTGGTTTAGTGGTTTGGCTTATTTTATTCATTGCACCTGCATTTGAGCGCTTTAGCCTACTTTCCATATTGCATCATTATTTTTGATAGCCTTAAAAGAAATATATATGATAATAGTCTAAAGGGGATCCAGGTATATAGTAAGTAATCACGCTTAGACCTGTATTGACCAGCAGGGGCAGGTCATTTAATTATTATCTCTCACTTCTACACCACTGATATTAGTTTAATAACATACTTAGATTTATTAAGAACTATTCACGTACACACGTTGTAAATCACACAATTAAAGACACTTCTTATATGTTTTTATGATATTTTATTAATCACTGTTGGTTTTATTTGGATTTTCAGAGTTAGAACAATCCCACACACCTGTATCCTGTAAAAATTAAAATTAAAAATTAATAAATAATTTCACCACTTCCATTATTTACATATTTTACTGGGTACCCCCACAACCCCCCCCCTCACCCCCTTCTCCTTATCCCTTTGGTAATTAATTCCATCTCCTTGCACTCTGATATGAGGTTGCACTGCCATCTACCTCGTTTGGGACGTCTTCTCTCCTTTTCTCTTCCTTCTCCTCCCCTCCATTACGATACTATGGAGACAATACATTCATTAACAAAAGTATGTTATACTGACAGTATACTTACCAGAATCAATACTCTGAACACAACACGATATTTAAGTCTGTTATTGATCAATATGACCCGATTGGATCACGGGCATAAACCACGCCTCCATGACTCATAGAGGGCGGGACTTTGTTTGTATAAATAATACCAGACCTAGCAAGGAAGCACACTCCTCCCCTTGAAGAAGCGTATGTAGCCCATGCGAAACGATCGTCGGTACGTGATGACGTCATAGGTGACGTCATCAGAAGTGGCAGCGTCTGATCACAGGGACAGCAGCAAACTCTCCAGCCAGGCTTGTAGTATCTACGGAACATATAGTGGTTTACCCGCTGTGGTTTTATACACCAGTGTGCCTTTCACTTATTTTGGTTATATACCTTACTGTGCTCTATCTGCTGTGGTTATATACCCTATTGTAGTGGCGATACTATACCCACGATAGAACAGCATGGTATATTAGGGCAAGCCTTATCTTGGTAGTTACACCTAACCAACTGCGCAACATAAAGGTATACAGAGCTAAGATTACACATGTTTTTCGGGTGAATACGATACAGCGAAGCCCATCAAAAACTATTTCTCCACGGTGGGAACAAAGTATTTATCTGAACTATTAGTTCACTACGTTATCTTTATCATTACTACAGTATATGGAATATATTTTACCTGTTGGTAATAATGATATATAGGATACTTGCCTGCTTTATTGTATCTATTTAGGCTGGGAGTGATACTTACCTGCAGACCTGAATATTAGATTCTGAATTAGAGACGCTTACAGATAGCATTTAATCAGATATTATTATCGGGATACCCATTGTATTGCTTATCTTGCCACTTCACTACGCGGTTATTTTAATGTTTGAATGTGATTTATGTGTTTTTAATCCATATATTTGAATAAAACTTCATTATTTTTCTTCCTGGCTAATCCGGTTATGATAGGCTAATTTTGACCTATCGACAGTATTTACCTGTTAGACCATTGTTAGTCTACTCATTGTACTCCACACATCGAGTGCTCTATTGTGAGGGAACCTTTCGGATATTATGGAACAATTTTTCCTCATAGATATATGGAGGTCTCAGCACCAGGGTCAAGGAGACTATACTTTTTTCTCTACCCCTCATCAGTCCTATTCGAGGATTGACTATTTTCTAGGCACCAGAAACATCGTCCAGGCATCCTCCCACTCGAATATAGGCCCAATTACCTGGTCCGATCATGCCCCTGTCGAACTCACTCTCTCTCTCTCTACCTTTTGTTAAGAATAACCCATACAAATGGAAGTTGAACGATTCCCTGCTTAACTGCCCAGAAACAGACATTACAATCAGACAAAAACTCTCAACTTTCTTTCAAATCAACGCGGGCTCAGTTTCAGCTCCAGCAATGCTGAGGGAGGCCCATAAGGCCTCGATTAGAGGTGATCTGATCTCGATTGCTGCATATAAGAAAAAACAGAAACTTAAGCTCCAAAAAGATCTCACAGATAAGATTTCTCAACTGGAACACCAGCACAAAACCACTGCGTCCAAAAAAACGCTAAAACAACTAACACTAACCAGAATGTCCCTTAAACAAATGCAGCTTGAGGAGGTAGAGAGAGCACAGAGGTGGACCAAACAAAAGTTCTACAACAGGGACAACAAGGCAGATAGACTCCTGGCCGCAAAACTCAGAGGCATCCAAGTTAAATCCCAGATATCCAGAATCCGCAGCAAAAACGGGCAAGTCTCATACGTAGAGAATGAGATAGCATAGGAATTCACGGATTTCTACTCTGAGCTGTACAGCCTCCATCCCCCAGATCGAGACCCGGTGACTTCCGAAACAGTTTCTCATTATGTGGAACAGTGTAACCTCCCCTCCCTCTCTAGTGAGGAAATAGAAAATCTTAACAAAAAATTGTCTAGAGTTGTAGGTTCCCTTAAGCTAGCTAAAACACCCGGTCCTGATGGATTCTCCAATGCCTATTATAAAACATTTATGTCGAGGCTGTCCCCCATCTGCTCGATATGTTCAATTCCTTTCTGCAGGGGGAACCAATCCCCCCCCTCACAATTGCCGCAGCAAATCTAGCTATCATCCACAAGGAAGGTAGAGACCCGCTCCTGTGCGGTAATTATAGGCCAATCTCCATACTAAACTCCGATCTCAAAATCTACAGCAAGATCTTGGCAAACAGACTCAACCCAATTCTCCCTCGACTCATCCATGTAGATCAGGTAGGCTTTGTGTCAGGTAGACAGGCCTCTGATAATACCCGCAAAATTGTGGATATCATTGACCACGTGCATCTCACAGGAACCAAAGCAATGATTCTGAGCCTCGATGCAAAAAAGCATTCGACTGAATCAAATGGACTTTCCTAGACCAAACGATGCTGAGGTTTGGCTTCTATGGTCCTTTCCTACAGAGGGTTAGAGCCCTCTACCAAAACCCAACAGCGTACATATGTTAAACTTTCGGGCGGTTTCTCCGACCCAATCTCTATCAGGATCGGGACCAGACAGGGCTGCCCGCTCTCCCCGTTACTATTCGCTCTTACAATTGAACCTTTAGTGGCCAAAATAAGAGAAGAAAAAAGCATTAAAGGGATTCGAATTGCTGAAAAAGAATATAAAATTTCCCTGTTCGCCGATGATGTGATTCTGACCCTCGCTGACCCCCATATATCCCTCCCTAATCTTCAAAGGTTATTGCACCAATTTGGCACAATCTCAGACCATAAAGTTAATATGGATAAGTCAGAAGCCCTCAATATATCCCTTCCAGCAGCATTTCTGTATTTTTAATAATATTGTACAGTGAGCAGGGGGTTCCCTGAGCCAGAAATCTAAACTCAGGGGGCCCCCTGCTCCTGCTCAATATTATTAAAAATACAGAAATGCTGCTTCATTACCATAGCGTATAGCCGCTAAGGTAATGAAGGGGTTAAGGCATAATAAACAATTAATACATTCAATACATATTTTTCATGTCTGTGTTAAACTTCCCTGACTTCACTGTAATCTATGTAAAACCCCCTCCCCCTATTCTCTCTTTTAAAACTCCCTGCCTTCTCTCTAATCTATGTAAAACCCACTCCCCCTATTCTCTCTTTTAAAACTCCCTGCCTTCTCTCTAATCTATGTAAAACCCCCTCCCTCTATTCTCGCTTTTAAAACTCCCTGCCTTCTCTCTAATCTATTTAAAACCCCCTCCCCCTATCCCCCTATTGTGTGTGTGCGTTAAGCTTCCCTGCAATCTATGTAAAAAAACCTCCCCCTATTGTGTGTGTGTGTTAAATCTGCCTGGCCTGTGTTTCTGAGTGCAGTGTACTGTATGTAAATGTGGGGAGGGGGATCCCATGTAAATAACCACACCCACCCCCGCTACCCACAATAAAAAAAAATCACACAGCATCCCCGCAATACATAAATAAATAAATAAATAAATAAATACAAATAAATACATTTGAAATACATTTTTATTTATAGTGTAGATGTGCAGGGGGTCTCGGGAGCTGAACCGCGTTGGTTTCAGGTCGGGGGACCCCCTGCCCCCCGAGATACAGACCCCTTTATGAGGTGCCGGTATCCCTCTGCGTTTAAAAGGCCCCGATCACGTGACCGCGGCCTGTTAAACCAAGCAGAGGGATACCGGCACCCCCAAAAGGGGTCTGTATCTCGGGGGGCAGGGGGTCCCCGGACCTGAAACCAAAACGTTTCTGCTCCGGAGACCCTCTGCACATCTACACTGTGAATAAAACACACACATCATTAAAGAATCATTCTTTACCTTAGCGGCTATGCGCTATGGTAAAGAAGCAGCATTTCTGTATTTTTAATAATATTGTACAGTGAGCAGGGGGTTCCCTGAGACAGAAATCTAAACTCAGGGGGCCCCCTGCTCCTGCTCAATATTATTAAAAATACAGAAATGCTGCTTCATTACCATAGCGTATAGCCGCTAAGGTAATGAAGGGGTTAAGGCATAATAAACAATTAATACATTCAATACATATTTTTCATGTCTGTGTTAAACTTCCCTGACTTCACTGTAATCTATGTAAAACCCCCTCCCCCTATTCTCTCTTTTAAAACTCCCTGCCTTCTCTCTAATCTATGTAAAACCCACTCCCCCTATTCTCTCTTTTAAAACTCCCTGCCTTCTCTCTAATCTATGTAAAACCCCCTCCCTCTATTCTCGCTTTTAAAACTCCCTGCCTTCTCTCTAATCTATTTAAAACCCCCTCCCCCTATCCCCCTATTGTGTGTGTGCGTTAAGCTTCCCTGCAATCTATGTAAAAAAACCTCCCCCTATTGTGTGTGTGTGTTAAATCTGCCTGGCCTGTGTTTCTGAGTGCAGTGTACTGTATGTAAATGTGGGGAGGGGGATCCCATGTAAATAACCACACCCACCCCCGCTACCCACAATAAAAAAAATCACACAGCATCCCCGCAATACATAAATAAATAAATAAATAAATAAATACAAATAAATACATTTTAAATACATTTTTATTTATAGTGTAGATTTGCAGGGGGTCTCGGGAGCTGAACCGCACTGGTTTCAGGTCGGGGGACCCCCTGCCCCCTGAGATACAGCCCCCTTTATGAGGTGCCGGTATCCCTCTGCGTTTAAAGGCCCCGATCACGTGACCGCGGCCTGTTAAACCAAGCAGAGGGATACCGGCACCCCCAAAAGGTGTCTGTATCTCGGGGGGCAGGGGGTCCCCGGACCTGAAACCACAGCAGTGATGCTCCGGAGACCCTCTGCACATGTACAGTATAAATAAAACACATACAGTATATACAGTAAATAAACACTCGTTCTTTACCTTTGCGGCTATGTGCTATGGTAAAGAAGCAGCATTTCTGTATTTTAATAATATTGTACAGTGAGCAGGGGGTTCCCTGAGCCAGAAATCTAAACTCAGGGGACCCCCTGCTCCTGCACAATATTATTAAAAATATAGAAATGCTGCTTCATTACCATAGCGTATAGCCGCTAAGGTAATGAAGGGGTTAAGGCATAATAACCAATAAATACATTCAATACACTACCCACTACCCATGGCAACCTCCGCTGCTGCTGCTGCTGTAAAACAGAGAAAAAAATTAACACTTTCAAAGTAATGTCTCCTAACCCCTTAATCACCATAGCGGTTATTAACCGCTACAGTCATGAAGGGGTTAACCCACCCTCACCCACCACTCGAGACGCCTACTGTACATTCCCTCCCACTCTAACCCCCCACCCCGTGAGGCCTAACCGCCCTCAACCCTCACCCACTAACTACCCACAAGCGAGGCCTAACCACATACCGTTGGGGAACCCCCCCCACCCCCCACCCCCAGTCCCCGCAATCAAAACAATGCACAGCCCCACAATAAACAGCATTCTATTTATTAAATACATTACCCACCCCCTGTGCCCCCCTATAAATACAAGATTTATTATTTTACATTCAGGGTCCATAACGCAGCCCCACGCTAGTCCCCGGTGGGCTGGCAGGGCACCTGGACAGACCTACAGTTTACCAGCAGCATTCCACAGGTTCTGGAGGCCTGCTGGTGGATCCTGCCAGCACCATGGCCCTCAGGTGGTCTCCTTGGGTCACCGTGGGACACAATTGCATCTCCACGGTAGGCCCGCGGATGTCTGTGAGCCCCGGGTCAAACCCACAGGTGTCTGCGGGGCCTCGGTGGTTCCCTCGGGGGTCTGGGGAACTCACGAGTGCTCACTATGGGTCCGCGGTGCCCCCACAGAAGTGGGACCACACATCATCATCCCCGCACCTACGGGTCGGAGGTGCCCTCACAGAAGTGGGACCACACATCGTCATGCCCGCATGTGTCACCCATGGAACCACCAGCCTGCTACCCTTGGGATACCCCAGGATTCCCCGCGGGTGGTCTCCAGAGGTCCCACGCAAAACCACGGAACAAACCCTGAATGTAAAAAAAATAAACCAAAATAAACCTGGCCTATACATTCAAT
Source organism: Ascaphus truei (assembly GCF_040206685.1). Classification (NCBI taxonomy): domain Eukaryota; kingdom Metazoa; phylum Chordata; class Amphibia; order Anura; family Ascaphidae; genus Ascaphus; species Ascaphus truei. Next base: position 238,709,358 of record NC_134487.1, on the reverse strand, counting down.
ACATACACCCTTCCCCCCAACACCTATAGTACAATAATGTGCAAAATAACTATTATCCAGATATGGATAATAGATTAATTGCCCATTATTAAAAACATTAACTAGCATATTCAAATAAATAAAGTACTACTGACCTCATCAATACGAAGTGTCCGACGTCAGCGCCTTCCTTCTCTTGCCCACACAATACATAGCCAAAACCAAGCCAATACATTGCAAGTACATTCAGATATCAATTAACCCCTTAAACACCTTATCGGATAATAACCGCAAAGGTAATTAAGGGGTTAAGCCACATTGGCCCGATACCCACCCTTCACCCATGAATTTGTACTGTGGCTTCATCATGCAACTATATATATATATATACTGTATATATACAGAGAGACAGAGAGAAAGAGAGAGAGAGAGAGATATACAGTATATATATATACACACGTTATATACACACCCATGATAAACCAATATACAGTACAAATAAATGTAGAAGGGTTATCAAAACCATACTGTCCTACAACCAAACACTTCTCCATACATACACACTAAATTAAAATCAATTTCCTTTAATATTCATAACTGATCTCTCAATCTAAATCAGCACTAAACCTCTGAAAAGCCATTTAAAGAACTTACATTCCAATATACTGTAAATGATGCCTAAATATCTATGCACCATATACATTCTGCAAATTAATCAACCAAGTAAATAAAAATCAATTAGCAATCATTATTTACATCCCTAAACAATTCACACTCAATCCCGAACAATAAAACCATTAACTAATTCACGCCTAGAGCAGAACAATGAAGCCTTTGAAAAAATATAAGTACCGACAAAAATACAACTTTTACAACCAAGGCTATCTATCCCTGACCTTCCTCAAACACACAATACAATACCAAGGAATACATCTATCTAATTTTAAAATACTTTAAACTCACAAAATAATTAAAAACACATCTAATCCAGCTTTTAAAACATCATCATTTCTTACCCTGAATGTATACTGTACAGAATATCTCTCTAGACATATATACTGTACATACATACATACAGTAGCAAGAAATGATATACCACAAAAAAAAAAACTACACATGTTAAAAAACCTTTTGAAAAAATTAACAAGTTAAATAAAATACATTTCTTTACTGTAGTTCACTTACCATTACTTGCCCCCACCGATTCCCGTTGCGCAGCTTACTCACGAACCAATCCACGATCAGGAACCCATAAAATAATAAACCAGAAAATAATAAACATTAAACTAAAAATCCAAATCAATCCACGGGTCTTCTATTTGTAATCCATCTTCATCTGTAATCTTCTTTCTTCTATCTCCTTCCAGCGGGGCGGGGCCGGGTCTTCTTCCCGCCTTCGGCCACGCACTTGTCTTTTTTCTTCTCCGGAGGTCCTTCCTCCGCGGCGTCTGGCTTCAAAATGAGACGACATAGGCTTTTAAAGGCCTATGGCGTCACATTTTGCGTCATGGTTCTCACGGTCCTGATTGGGCCGTGAAAACCATGTGTTTTGTCCGACAAAAATTAAAATGATGACGTCATCTTAAAGGCAATGAAAGCACAGCCAATCAGAATGGCTTTGCTTCAAATGCCTTTAAGGTGACGTCAGATTGCCGTGCACACATGGTACTAGAGCCAATCAGAGCGTGGGAACTTTATCCCTACTCTGATTGGCTCTGGTATACCATGTGTCAGGGGCTTGGGGGAGAAAGGATGTGACGTCAATGAAAACCTGACACATGGTACGGGAGCCAATCAGAGCGTGGGAACTCTTCCCTACTCTGATTGGCTCTCGTACCATGTGTCAGGTTTTCATGACGTCACATCCTTTCTCCCCCAAGCCCCTGACACATGGTATACCAGAGCCAATCAGAGTAGGGATAAAGTTCCCATGCTCTGATTGGCTCTAGTACCATGTGTGCACGGCAATCTGACGTCACCTTAAAGGCATTTGAAGCAAAGCCATTCTGATTGGCTGTGCTTTCATTGCCTTTAAGATGACGTCATCATTTTAATTTTTGTCGGCCAAAACACATGGTTTTCACGGCCCAATCAGGACCGTGAGAACCATGACGCAAAATGTGACGTCATAGGCCTTTAAAAGCCTATGTCGTCTCATTTTGAAGCTAGACGCCGCGGAGGAAGGACCTCCGGGGAAGAAAGAAGATCCGGGCGTGGCCGAAGGCGGGAAGAAGACCCCGCCCCGCCCCGCTGGAAGGAGATAGAAGATTATAGATGAAGATGGATTACAATTAGAAGACCCGTAGATTGTTTTGGATTTTTAGTTTAATGTTTATTATTTTCTGGTTTATTATTTTATGGGTTCCTGATCGTGGATTGGTTCGTGAGTAAGCTGCGCAACGGGAATCGGTGGGGGCAAGTAATGGTAAGTGAACTACAGTAAAGGAATGTATTTTATTTAACGTGTTAATTTTTTCAAAAGGTTTTTTAACATGTGTAGTTTTTTTTTTTTGTGGTATATCATTTCTTGCCACTGTATGTATGTATGTACAGTATATATGTCTAGAGAGATATACTGTACAGTATACATTCAGGGTAAGAAATGATGATGTTTTAAAAGCTGGATTAGATGTGTTTTTAATTATTTTGTGAGTTTAAAGTATTTTAAAATTAGATAGATGTATTCCTTGGTATTGTATTGTGTGTTTGAGGAAGGTCAGGGATAGATAGCCTTGGTTGTAAAGGTTGTATTTTTGTCGGTACTTATATTTTTTCAAAGGCTTCATTGTTCTGCTCTAGGCGTGAATTTGTTAATGGTTTCATTGTTCGGGATTGAGTGTGAATTGTTTAGGGATGTAAATAATGATTGCTAATTGATTTTTATTTACTTGGTTGATTAATTTGCAGAATGTATATGGTGCATAGATATTTAGGCATCATTTACAGTATATTGGAATGTAAGTTGTTTAAATGGCTTTTCAGAGGTTTAGTGATGATTTAGATTGAGAGATCAGTTATGAATATTAAAGGAAATTGATTTTAATTTAGTGTGTATGTATGGAGAAGTGTTTGGTTGTAGGACAGTATGGTTTTGATAACCCTTCTACATTTATTTGTACTGTATATTGGTTTATCATGGGTGTGTATATAACGTGTGTATATATATATACTGTATATCTCTCTCTTTCTCTCTGTCTCTCTGTATATATACAGTATATATATATATAGTTGCATGATGAAGCCACAGTACAAATTCATGGGTGAAGGGTGGGTATCGGGCCAATGTGGCTTAACCCCTTAATTACCTTTGCGGTTATTATCCGATAAGGTGTTTAAGGGGTTAATTGATATCTGAATGTACTTGCAATGTATTGGCTTGGTTTTGGCTATGTATTGTGTGGGCAAGAGAAGGAAGGCGCTGACGTCGGACACTTCGTATTGATGAGGTCAGTAGTACTTTATTTATTTGAATATGCTAGTTAATGTTTTTAATAATGGGCAATTAATCTATTATGCATATCTGGATAATAGTTATTTTGCACATTATTGTACTGTAGGTGTTGGGGGGGAGGGTGTATGTATTGAATGTATAGACCAGGTTTATTTTGGTTTATTTTTTTTACATTCAGGGTTTGTTCCGTGGTTTTGCGTGGGACCTCTGGAGACCACCCGCGGGGAATCCTTGGGTGTCCCAAGGGTAGCAGGCTGGTGGTTCCATGGGTGACACATGCGGGCATAACGATGTGTGGTCCCACTTCTGTGGGGGCACCTCCGACCCGTAGTCTGCGGGGATGACGATGTGTGGTCCCACTTCTGTGGGGGCACCTCCGACCCGTAGGTGCGGGGATGATGATGTGTGGTCCCACTTCTGTGGGGGCACCGCGGACCCGTAGTGAGCACTCGTGAGTTCCCCAGACCCCCGAGGGAACCACCCGAGGCCCCTCAGACACCTGTGGGTTTGACCCGGGGCTCCCAGACATCCGCGGGCCTACCGTGGAGACGCAATTGTGTCCCACGGTGACCCAAGGAGACCACCTGAGGGCCATGGTGCTGGCAGGATCCACCAGCAGGCCTCCAGAACCTGTGGAATGCTGCTGGTAAACTGTAGGTCTGTCCAGGTGCCCTGCCAGCCCACCGGGGACTAGCGTGGGGCTGCGTTATGGAACCTGAATGTAAAAGAATAAATCTTGTATTTATAGGGGGGCACAGGGGGTGGGTAATGTATTTAATAAATAGAATGCTGTTTATTGTGGGGCTCTGCATTGTTTTGATTGCGGGGACTGGGGGTGGGGGTTGGGGGGGGGTTCCCCAACGGTATGTGGGTAGGCCTCCCTTGTGGGTAGTTAGTGGGTGAGGGTTGAGGGTGGTTAGGCCTCACGGGGTGGGGGGTTAGAGTGGGAGGGAATGTACAGTAGGTGTCCCAAGTGGTGGGTGAGGGTGGGTTAACCCCTTCATGACTGTAGCGGTTAATAACCGCTATGGTGATTAAGGGGTTAGGGGACATTACTTTGAAAGTGTTAATTTTTTTCTCTGTTTTACAGCAGCAGCAGCAGCAGCGGAGGTTGCCATGGGTAGTGGGTAGTGTATTGAATGTATTTATTGGTTATTATGCCTTAACCCCTTCATTACCTTAGCGGCTATACGCTATGGTAATGAAGCAGCATTTCTGTATTTTTAATAATATTGTGCAGGAGCAGGGGGTCCCCTGAGTTTAGATTTCTGGCTCAGGGAACCCCCTGCTCACTGTACAATATTATTAAAATACAGAAATGCTGCTTCTTTACCATAGCACATAGCCGCAAAGGTAAAGAACGAGTGTTTATTTACTGTATATACTGTATGTGTTTTATTTATACTGTACATGTGCAGAGGGTCTCCGGAGCAGAACCGCTGTGGTTTCAGGTCCGGGGACCCCCTGCCCCCCGAGATATAGACCCCTTTTGGGGGTGCCGGTATCCCTCTGCTTGGTTTACAGGCCGCGGTCACGTGATCGGGGCCTTTAAACGCAGAGGGATACTGGCACCTCATAAAGGGGGCTGTATCTCAGGGGGCAGGGGGTCCCCCGACCTGAAACCAGTGCGGTTCAGCTCCCGAGACCCCCTGCACATCTACACTATAAATAAAAATGTATTTAAAATGTATTTATTTGTATTTATTTATTTATTTATGTATTGCGGGGATGCTGTGTGATTTTTTTTATTGTGGGTAGCGGGGGTGGGTGTGGTTATTTACACGGGATCCCCCTCCCCACATTTACATACAGTACACTGCACTCAGAAACACAGGCCAGGCAGATTTAACACACACACACAATAGGGGGAGGTTTTTTTACATAGATTGCAGGGAAGCTTAACGCACACACACAATAGGGGGATAGGGGGAGGGGTTTTTACATAGATTAGAGAGAAGGCAGGGAGTTTTAAAAGCGAGAATAGGGGGAGGGGGTTTTACATAGATTAGAGAGAAGGCAGGGAGTTTTAAAAGAGAGAATAGGGGGAGGGGGTTTTACATAGATTAGAGAGAAGGCAGGGAGTTTTAAAAGAGAGAATAGGGGGAGGGGGTTTTACATAGATTACAGTGAAGTCAGGGAAGTTTAACACAGACATGAAAAATATGTATTGAATGTATTAATTGTTTATTATGCCTTAACCCCTTCATTACCTTAGCGGCTATACGCTATGGTAATGAAGCAGCATTTCTGTATTTTTAATAATATTGAGCAGGAGCAGGGGGCCCCCTGAGTTTAGATTTCTGTCTCAGGGAACCCCCTGCTCACTGTACAATATTATTAAAAATACAGAAATGCTGCTTCTTTACCATAGCGCATAGCCGCTAAGGTAAAGAATGATTCTTTAATGATGTGTGTGTTTTATTCACAGTGTAGATGTGCAGAGGGTCTCCGGAGCAGAAACGTTTTGGTTTCAGGTCCGGGGACACCCTGCCCCCCGAGATACAGACCCCTTTTGGGGGTGCCGGTATCCCTCTGCTTGGTTTAACAGGCCGCGGTCACGTGATCGGGGCCTTTTAAACGCAGAGGGATACCGGCACCTCATAAAGGGGTCTGTATCTCGGGGGGCAGGGGGTCCCCCGACCTGAAACCAACGCGGTTCAGCTCCCGAGACCCCCTGCACATCTACACTATAAATAAAAATGTATTTCAAATGTATTTATTTGTATTTATTTGTATTTATTTATTTATGTATTGCGGGGATGCAGTGTGATTATTTTTTATTGTGGGTAGTGGGAGGGGGTGAAGGGGGTATTAGCCCCAACGGTGCTTGTTTTGGGCTAGCGGGAGTGGTTAACCCCTTCATGACCGTAGCGGTATTAACTGCTACGGTCGTGAAGGGGTTAAGTGCACCCGCAACCCCCCCGCAAGTTCTAAACTCACACCAAGGGCCAAATACCCCCTTCACCCACCCCCGCTACCCACAATAAAGCGGGCACGGTGGGTTAACCACTTCATTGCCTTAGCGGCTATACGCTATGGCAATGAAGCAGCATTTCTGTACTTTTAATAATATTGTGCAGGAGCAGGGGGCCCCCTGAGTTTAGATTTCTGGCTCAGGGAACCCCCTGCTCACTGTACAATATTATTAAAAATACAGAAATGCTGCTTCTTTACCATAGCGCATAGCCGCTAAGGTAAAGAACGAGTGTTTATTTACTGTATATACTGTATGTGTTTTATTTATACTGTACATGTGCAGAGGGTCTCCGGAGCAGAACCGCTGTGGTTTCAGGTCACGCGATCACGTGATCGGGACCTTTAAACGCAGAGGGATACCGGCACCGCATAAAGGGGTCTGTATCTCGGGGAGCAGGGGGTCCCCCGACCTGAAACCAGTGCGGTTCAGCTCCCGAGACCCCCTGCACATCTACACTATAAATAAAAATGTATTTAAAATAATTTTTAATGTGTCGCTGTTTGCACAGAGAGAGCAGCGGATCTCTCTCTGCTGCAAACACATCTCGCCCCCAGTATGTGCATATACAGTACTGTATGTGTACAGTACTGTATGTTAGGGGTTATAGGGGCTGTTGTTATACAGTATATATATATATATACAGTATATATACTGCATTACAATTCACTATAGGGGACGGTTTCAAGAGAACAGCTCGCAAGCGCCCTCATGTGTTTTTACACGGCATTGCAGTATTGTAGCTAGCCGGAATAAAATGCTTCAATCCCTGCCGGGAAAATAACGCAATGCACTCGGGCAGAAAACAGTCACAAACCTCAATACACCCGAGTATACCCGAATTCGCGGGACTAGCTGAGCTCAAATAAAGTGTGTCGCCAGTGTACCCTAATCTAGGTTCCCATTGGTGGATGGTACACCCGATATTATTAGTGCTTATTATATACACATGAGACTATAATGAGATTAGATCGTTAATGCCTCTACATCACACAAATGTAGAGGTCAAAAATAGTGGATTTATACAATGCAATTAATTCTAAAATACAGTGCAATTAATTATAAAATACAATTCGTTTATACAGACAAATTAAAACTTACAATAATGTTTAAAAGTTACAATTTAATTAACAGTATGAAATTGATTCTATATATAAAAACAGTAAAAAAGTTAAAAAGTAAAAAAAAATTAAAACCAGGTATTTAATTCAATTTTCACTAAACTGGGGGATTACAGGTGGAAAGTGCATAATATTGATCAGTAAGTTCATATGGGCAAAAGGCATATTCTAGGGTGGAAACAGAAACAAGGCATTAGTACATATGTAATCACAAAAAAGGTTTAAGATCAAATTCCAGATTCAAACCGGATGGGGACATTGTTTTTAATTCGAACATCCAGAAAGATTCTCTTTTAATCAATGCTGTGTGTCTATTCCCTCCTCTCCAATGGGGCATAACTTGTTCAATAGCTTTAAAATTTAACCCCTTGGGGTCCGAGTTATGTGCCAATAAAAAATGATTTGAAACACTGTGTGTGGTCATTTTCCATTTTATATTCCCTATGTGTTCCAAAATGCGTATTTTCAGAGGTCGTATGGTTTTCCCTACATATTGTAGGCCACACTCGCATTCAATTAGATAAATAACAAAATTGGACCTACAGTTTAAATGTTGTTTGATATTATATACCTTATGTGTGGTGTTAGACTGAAAGGTATTTGTAATCTTAGAGCTATAGTGGAAGGCAGTGCAAAATTTACAGTCAAAAAACCCTCTAGGGGGTTCTAACCAAGTGGGGCTTCTATTTATAGTAGAATCCCTCAAAGCGCTAGGTGCTACAATTTTTTTTATATTTGGTGCTTTTCTGTATACCATTTGAACCTTATCGGGTAGGGAAGTTCCTATGATGGGATCGTTTTTCAAGATGGACCAGTGGGCATTACACTGGCGACACACTTTATTCGAGCTCGGCTAGTCCCACGAATTAGGGTATACCCGGGTGTATTGAGGTTTGTGACTGTTTTCTGCCCGAGTGCATTGGGTTATTTTCCAGACAGGGATTGAAGCATTTTATTCCCGCTGGCTGCAATACTGCACAGTATATATATATATACTGCATTACAATTCATGAATTTATGCCATCTGGTAGACACGCGAAGCATTGCAGCCTATTAAATCCTAATCATTATCATTTAACAGATCAGCCGCCCATCAGCCAGGCATGAACCCAGGCTGGGAAGGCAAACACAACGGGGCTTGTCAGAGGTGAGGAGCGGCGCATTCCAGGTATCTGCCAGGTACATACTGGGTATTTGCTCGAATAAAGTGTGTCGGTGCAGTAAGTATATTGTTTATTTTATAAGCATCCCTATTGTATTGGGTAATGAAAGGTACTTTAATACAATCATTCCCCCTACTTTTTTCTCTAGGGGTCAGCATGGAATCTCTTGACATACATTTTGTTTTGACCAATGCTTTTTGGATAACATCAGATTTATAATTCCGCTGTGCAAACTTTCTGGACAATATAGTAGATTGTCCTTCATAAACATTATTATCTGTACAGTTACGCTTATGTCTACAGTACTGGCCATATGGGATGTTATTGATCCATTTGTTAAGATGGCAACTTGACTGTAAGATATAATTATTCGCATCCACATCTTTAAAGAAGTTCTTAGTTTTAATGACATTGTTTTCTATATAAATTGTTAGGTCCAGAAAGTTTACAGTGGTCTTACTAACGGTGGAGGTGAACCTAAGATTCAGTTCATTATTATTAAGATATAGAAGAAATATATCTAGATCTTCCAATGTGCCCTTCCACTCGAATATAATGTCATCTATGAATCTCCGCCATGTGACCAAATTTGCGCCCAGACCTACCCAAGACCATATGTACAGATCTTCCCACATGGCCATTAGTAAATTGGCGTAGCTGGGGGCAAATTTGATCCCCATGGCGGTTCCACATAGTTGCAGGAAAAACTCACCGCAGAAGCAAAAGAAATTCTTGTTTAAAACGAATTGAATACATTTAATAAGGAACTCTATCTGTGCCTCAGGGATTTTCCCATCTTTCTCCAAAAACATCCTTACTGCCTTGCATCCATCATTGTGTTTTATAGATGTATACAAAGCTGTTACATCAGTGGTAACTAATACATAATTTTCCTGCCATTGGATGTTCCTAAGGAACATAATTACATCACTGGTATCCTTAAGATATGATTTTTGTTGTTTAACAATATCTTGTAGATAACTGTCAATAAATTCTGACAAATTGGCCGTTAGTGACCCAATGCCAGAAATTATTGGTCTACCTGGGGGGTGTGTAAGATTTTTATGTATTTTCGGTAGGAAGTAGAAGACGGGGAACACTGGATCTTCAACATTTAGAAACTGAAATTCATGTTCCTCCAGTATTCCCAGTCTTCTTCCATCCTCCAACAAGGATTGTAATTCCTTTTTATAAAGGGTGGTAGGATTAGATTTCAATTTCAAATATGTTGTTTCATCACCCAATATTTTGTTAGATTCTTGCATGTAATAGCTGTGGTCCATGATTACAACACCCCCCCCCCCCTTGTCTGCTGGTTTTATTACAATTGTTTTGTCTGTTGTGAGTTCTTCTAACGCTACTCTCTCTTCCTTTGTTAGGTTATTGTGCTGCCTGTCTTTGTTATTACATAAAGTTTCTATGTCTTTAGTTACTAGTTGAAAAAACACCTCTAAATGATTTCCCTTAGCGAATTTGGGGAAAAAATGTGATTTAGGTTTAAATTTGGAATGGGTGTATTCTGGGGTACTCGAATTTGGAACTATTGGGTTATTTTTATTGTTGGCCCAGTTCCTAGTTTCCACATCTTTATTCATAAAAAATCTTTTCAATGTTAATGATCTTAGGAATTTATGTGTATCAACATAAAGACCAAATTTATTTGGTCCAATGGTGGGAGCAAATGCAAGTCCCTTGCTAATAACTTTATTTTGACATTCTGTTAAAATCTTATTACTTAAGTTAAAAATGTTTCTTGTGTTTAGTGTAGTTTTCTTGCCTTTCCGTAGTCTTCCCCCTCGTCTCCCTCTGACATGCACCTTTTGTTTCTTTGGGCGAGACCTGGTTACTGGGTCGTCAGGGGGTGAAATGGGTTCCTGGTTTCCCACGAACTCATACACCCCCTTTGCTCCAAAAAAGAGGAAGAGGGTGACTCAACTGGTTGCCCCAATTTTAATTTTTCTTTCCCTGAGGAATCAATAATGTCCTTAATCTCTAAATGTTTAGTTTTTTCTTTGGATTTCCCTCCAATAGGAGGATTTTTAGTTTCACTTTTCTTAACTAATACCTGTGGTAAAAAAACAGCATGGTTTTTAGGATAGTTATCCACAAATCTCCCTCTATAAGAGGTATCCATAGTGGACGTTGATATAGGATTTTTTTCTCCAGAGGGATCAGGACTAGATTGTGATTTCTTGCAATTTTTGGAGCCTTTGTTCCAGGTTCTCTCAATACCTTTGGCATAATCATCCTGATCCCTTCTGAATTTTTGTAATTTAATTTCAATAACTTCCTTTTTAAAATTGTCAATGTTCTTTTGCATTTTTACATCTCTCTCATTATAGTCTTTAATATTCTCTAGAGATCCTAGTTCTAGACGTAGGTCTTCTATTTCCTTATCTAATTTTAATAAATGTTTCTCTTGCTGCGCCATAATTAATTTTATTAGGTTAAAGGAAAATTCATCCTGTGCATTATTCCATTTCAATAAAAAATCCTCGTCACTCAAATCCATAGAGGGATTTTTTTGAACTCTCAGGCCTCTTGGGATTATTTTGTATTCTACATATTTCTTCAGAAACAGTAGATCCAGCCATTTTTTAGTATCTTTTATCATTGTACGTTCTAGTTTAATGCAGGTAGCATTGATCTGATCTTGGTCCTCTTTAAAAGAAAGATTAGCATCCTTAAAATATGTGTCTAGGTTCAAATTTCTATTAATCCTATTTTGAAATATATTTGAACTCGCCATCTAGTCTAATGATTAGCTATAGAAAGAGATTCTGATATATATAAGTGCAGCCTTGATAATATAGAGATATTGCATAGAAAAGGAAACTTATCAAATAGTGGCGCTCTAAATACTCAGATAGTGCAAAGTGATAAAGTGATAAATTTTGCAAAGTGATAAAGTGATAAATTTAAATCAAATGATACTTATGCAAACATATATAAAGATGCAGCTGTAACCCGGTGCAGGATTGCTCAGTCAATCCTCGTGATGAGTAGAAGGAAATGGGTCTCCGGGAAGCGCAATATATGTGAAAACAAAGAATATATTGATAGTGCAATATTGTTTATATTAAGGTCAGAATATGATGACTTGTCTCTCTAGTAAATACTCACAAACGTGAGGAAAATGAAGGCACGTAAAAGTATCTTTTGGATGCTATGGATGTCACAGAGCGATCAGGAGAACCAGAAATCAATATTTCCCCCGGTACATGGGCTCCCAAGGACCTTATTAAAAGATAAAACTGGACATAGTGCAGACCGTATATAAAGTTTATAGAGGTAAGTGGATAATATTACACTCACATGGTTTCAGCAATAAAAAAGCATTTCGATCACAATGGATCTCAGTAGCCGGATGGATAGTAGCTCCGCTTCCCCTCTGCTGTGGCGTGCGTGTCACAGATGCGTTCCAGTAAACCGGAAGTGATGTCATCCGCTGCGTCCACTTCCTGGGGTTCCGGCTGGCATAGGAAAATGTCACTCTACGCGTTTCACCACATAGGTTTCATCAGGAGTAACGTTTTGATGAGTGAAGGAGGTATATATACCCTAATCTAGGTTCCCATTGGTGGATGGTACACCCGATATTATTAGTGCTTATTATATACACATGAGACTATAATGAGATTAGATCGTTAATGCCTCTACATCACACAAATGTAGAGGTCAAAAATAGTGGATTTATACAATGCAATTAATTCTAAAATACAGTGCAATTAATTATAAAATACAATTCGTTTATACAGACAAATTAAAACTTACAATAATGTTTAAAAGTTACAATTTAATTAACAGTATGAAATTGATTCTATATATAAAAACAGTAAAAAAGTTAAAAAGTTAAAAAAATTTAAAACCAGGTATTTAATTCAATTTTCACTAAACTGGGGGATTACAGGTGGAAAGTGCATAATATTGATCAGTAAGTTCATATGGGCAAAAGGCATATTCTAGGGTAGAAACAGAAACAAGGCATTGGTCAAAACAAAATGTATGTCAAGAGATTCCGTGCTGACCCCTAGAGAAAAAAGTAGGGGGAATGATTGTATTAAAGTACCTTTCATTACCCAATACAATAGGGATGCTTATAAAATAAACAATATACTTAATGCCCACTGGTCCATCTTGAAAAACGATCCCATCATAGGAACTTCCCTACCCGATAAGGTTCAAATGGTATACAGAAAAGCACCAAATATAAAAAATTTTGTAGCACCTAGCGCTTTGAGGGATTCTACAATAAATAGAAGCCCCACTTGGTTAGAACCCCCTAGAGGGTTTTTTGACTGTAAATTTTGCACTGCCTGCCACTATAGCTCTAAGATTACAAATACCTTTCAGTCTAACACCACACATAAGGTATATAATATCAAACAACATTTAAACTGTAGGTCCAATTTTGTTATTTATCTAATTGAATGCGAGTGTGGCCTACAATATGTAGGGAAAACCATACGACCTCTGAAAATACGCATTTTGGAACACATAGGGAATATAAAACGGAAAATGACCACACACAGTGTTTCAAATCATTTTTTATTGGCACATAACTCGGACCCCAAGGGGTTAAATTTTAAAGCTATTGAACAAGTTATGCCCCATTGGAGAGGAGGGAATAGCATTGATTAAAAGAGAATCTTTCTGGATGTTCGAATTAAAAACAATGTCCCCATCCGGTTTGAATCTGGAATTTGATCTTAAACCTTTTTTGTGATTACATATGTACTGTACTAATGCCTTGTTTCTGTTTCCACCCTAGAATATGCCTTTTGCCCATATGAACTTACTGATCAATATTATGCACTTTCCACCTGTAATCCCCCAGTTTAGTGAAAATTGAATTAAATACCTGGTTTTAATTTTTTTTAACTTTTTAACTTTTTTACTGTTTTTATATATAGAATCAATTTCATACTGTTAATTAAATTGTAACTTTTAAACATTATTGTAAGTTTTAATTTGTCTGTATAAACGAATTGTATTTTATAATTAATTGCACTGTATTTTAGAATTAATTGCATTGTATAAATCCACTATTTTTGACCTCTACATTTGTGTGATGTAGAGGCATTAACGATCTAATCTCATTATAGTCTCATGTGTATATAATAAGCACTAATAATATCGGGTGTACCATCCACCAATGGGAACCTAGATTAGGGTATATATACCTCCTTCACTCATCAAAATGTTACTCCTGATGAAACCTATGTGGTGAAACGCGTAGAGTGACGTTTTCCTATGCCAGCCGGAACCCCAGGAAGTGGACGCAGCGGATGACATCACTTCCGGTTTACTGTGACACGCATGCCACGGCAGAGGGGAAGTGGAGCTACTATCCATCCGGCTACTGAGATCCATTGTGATCGAAATGCTTTTTTATTGCTGAAACCATGTGAGTGTAATATTATCCACTTACCTCTATAAACTTTATATACGGTCTGCACTATGTCCAGTTTTATCTTTTAATAAGGTCCTTGGGAGCCCATGTACCGGGGGAAATATTGATTTCTGGTTCTCCTGATCGCTCTGTGACATCCATAGCATCCAAAAGATACCTTTACGTGCCTTCATTTCCCTCACGTTTGTGAGTATTTACTAGAGAGACAAGTCATCATATTCTGACCTTAATATAAACAATATTGCACTATCAATATATTCTTTGTTTTCACATATATTGCGCTTCCCGGAGACCCATTTCCTTCTACTCATCACGAGGATTGACTGAGCAATCCTGCACCGGGTTACAGCTGCATCTTTATATATGTTTGCATAAGTATCACTTTATTTAAATGTATCACTTTATCACTTTGCAAAATTTATCACTTTATCACTTTGCACTATCTGAGTATTTAGAGCGCCACTATTTGATAAGTTTCCTTTTCCTTGAGGGGTACAAACTGGGATTGTTTTGAGAATCGATCCACCACCACTAGGATCATGTTCATGCCCCTGGATACAGACAAATCCACAATGAAATCCATGGACAGGTGTGTCCATGGCCAATCAGGAATGGCAAAGGCTGAAGAAGACCTGAAGGAAGATTCCTAGTGGTCTTAGTCCTGGCACAAGTTTGGCACGCGGCTACGAAAGCTTTAACGTCCCTTTGCATCTCAGGCCACCAAAATGTTCGAGAGATATGGTCCAGTGTCCTGGTTGCAGGATGTCCTGCAGATCTGGAGGAATGGCTCCATTCAAGAATTTTTTTACGATAACGAGGGGACATGAAAAGATGGTCCTCAGGGACTGTAAGGTCGGCCGGAGTGTGGCTCTGTTGATGTACAATATTCTTAAGAGTGTTAAAGGTGGTAGCCGAAAGAATACATTTAGAAGGAAGAATAGATTTTTGTTGGTCCTCGGATTTGTCATTCATCAAGAACTGGCTAGAAAGTGCGTCTGCTTTTGAGGTTTTTGTTCCGGGAAGATAGGAGATTATAAAGTTGAAATGTGAAAAAAAGAGTGACTATCTTGCTTGAACAGCTCCCAGGCGACGGGCTCCCTCGATATAAAGCAAATTTTTGTGGTCAGTAAGGATTGTTATGGGAGGTGTCTCCATTCTTCGAGTGCTAGTTTCATGGTCAAGAGTTCACGATTACCAATATCTTAATTGCATTCAGATGAAGAATTTTTTATAGAAAAGAAGCGCAGAGATGAAGGGTAGACTTGGGTCTGCTGCTTTGAGAAAGAACAGCACCAACTCTGACATCAGATGCGTCCACCTCGAGGTGAACGGAAGTTTGGGGTCAGGGTGCACAAGAACCGGGGCAGACACGATCGCCTCTTTTAGAAGCGTAAAAGACTGAATGGCGACGGGAGACCAAGAGGCAGGATCAGCTCCTTTTTTAGTTAGGGCTGTGAGTGGAGCCACCAAAGAAGAAACGTTTTGAATAAATCTGCGATAATAGTTAGAAAATCCAAGGAAACGTTGGATGGATTTGAGTGTGGTGGGTTGAGGCCAGTCCAGGACCGCTTTGAATTTAGCAGGATCCATAGTAAGTTCAGTATTAGAGATGATATATCCTAAAAAGATAGTAGAAGATTAATGAAATTGGCACTTTTGATTATTTATCTTTTAATTTATCTGTTTATTTATATTGTTCATTTTTGGGTTAATGCCTTTTTATTATAAACTGTTTTTTTTGCTGCTGTGTTTATTATATTCAGTTAGTTATGTCTATCTCCTAGTGCATCTACTTATATATTGTCCAATTTTTGGGTTAACTGTTGCAGTATAGGGTTATTCCCCAAGATGGCTACCATGTCATCATTAATAGTATACTGTCACAATCTTACTATATTCCATTATATTATACATATATGGGTAGCACTGCCCCTGTGTACTAACCTACTTCCTTATTTGCTATGCGTGGAACGCATGAGAAGCGCTGACAAGCAGTGCCTATCGATCGTAGAGTGATGACGTTAGCGCTCCCGTTGGAACGCATACACCTGGTCTTGGCACGCAGCGCATAGCCAATGGGAGGAGAGAGGAAAAAAGGCGCAAAATTAGAACGTATTTAACAAGGAGAAGGATTGCAGGACATTTAGAAAGCCCCCTGAAGAAGTCCAATAGGACAAAATGCGTTGAGGCATATTGGAGCCAGTTGCTGAACTATATAGACCCTGAAGAGCTGTCTGAAGCTCTGTACCCCCTCAGTGTGGTATCCCCCAGTGTATGGCCATCACTGGGTTTTACTGAGAGTGGGGACGCCATTGTTTTGGACTTCCTTTGGCTGTTTGTATATACTGCTCTGTAAGTGCTTCCTTTTAATTCATTCATAATTTTTTTTTACACCTTTTCCTGCATCCTTTTCCTCCCTTACCTGGGAATATCCTGTGATTCCAGAAGACATCATAAGTTGGTTACTTTAACAACCTAAAAGCGTACACACAATGTGAGTGGATATACTATATAATTATAGATCATATTAATCTTTACAATGTTGCACTATGTGTGTGTTTTTCTGCTCTATATCTCCCTAATATCCTGCCGTCCGTGAGTTTGCAAGATATCGGGAGTATCCTGTAGTCAGAGACCATATACACCATCAGAAGCATCCTGACATCGGACACTCTTCAACAATAGTCTGGTTAAACTGATTAACCGAGATGCCTGTTTGACCTTACCAAATGTGAGTGCACTACCACTTTTATTTAAACTGATTTCATAGAGGATTACACTATTGTGTCTTCTCCCTCCCCCCCCCCAATTTTTCTCCTTTTTTCATATTATCTGGATGTGAGCGTGCATTGGATCCTCCTACTCCACAACGACAGGGTTGCAGCAAACTACAGCGTTACATAGAACTATGCTCGGCGGGGAGGAGCAGAGCAAGCAGGCATATAAGGAGCTGACTACCAATAGGCATCCTGGGCGAAACTGAGGGGGAGAAGCGGATAGGCTGCTGGGCCGCGCAGGTGCGCCCTATTGTGCAGTCCTTATAAGATTGGGGCGGAGCTTCTACCCACGTAAATTAAAGTAGTGAGAGAACGCGCGCCACCCACCCACCGCGCATGCTCATCAGCCGAGAGGGAATGAGGACTGAAGGCGGATACTGAAGGGGCCTGTCCCGCACGCGTCACCGGTTTGGAGGAAGTGCGCACGTCACACGTGCATCGCGCAAGACCGTAACTGGAACAAGTGATTTGGCACCTATAACTGTTAAAGCACAACTCACAAAGTCAGCTGCTTGTAACAATGCTCGTCTCAAGCAGGAAGCGGACCAGCAGGGCTGAGTTAGGAAGGTGAAAGCACCGACCTGAGCCGAGGGACAGAGTCCTGATAGAGTAGTGCATCGTAGGCTGAAGGTCAGGGCTGGCAGCAGAGTTGCGTAGTCGGTGTGGATGCAGAGGTCGAGGCAGGCTGGAGGCAAGGATAGTCGAGGTACATGAGCTGGGTCTGGTAAGGTAAAAAAACAATAGGTATAGTGCATTGCATGAACTCAGCATGAAAACTGGAACTTTGCTCGGCAACTTCCTGCTCAGAGGGCTGTCCTTTTAAAAGGAAGCTGCCAGAGACAAAGATGGACGATCCAGCCACAGAGGGCGAGCAAGAGCAAAAATCCCGAGCCGGAACCTGAAAACTCGGAAATGATTTTGCCAAACCTCATACTGCTACCTCCAAAAGCCGCACAGTGCACTTACGGCATCCTTTTTCCAGGACACCAGTGAGAAAATGACATAGGGATCTCAAGTAAACAGTACTAGTATCTAAGCAGCCATTTTGTTTGTCAGCAACCATTTTGTCTGTTTTTGTCCCTGTCTGTGTCATTCATTTTGTCTTCTGTATGCATGAAATCTGCATGAAAGTATAGCAGCTCGTGTTAAAAGATGTTTTGCTCTGAGTAATTATTGTTGATACCAGATTTGGTCAACTGCAAAGGAAAGATGCATGCAACCTTGGGTTACTACCAGGCACAATTAGGTGAGATCACAGTAGAAACCATTTCTCACATTTGAGTGAGATCCGAGTACAAACCATTTTTCACATACACCCCCTTTAAAGAATGCACAAACATAGCAGGCCCCAGCGTATGTAGGGAAATTGTTACTGAGCTTGCATAAGATTTTTAGCTGATTTTCATATTCATTTGTTTTTCATAAAATGTTTTGTTATTTTCTATGCCGTACAAGTCACCCTATAAAAGAGGCGTGATCTTTAGTATTAGGGTATAAATATGTTGTGTACTGTATTTTTTGTCAGACAGCTTATGCCTAAGCCGTCTCCATCCAAGTGTGCACCTGAATGCTTAATAAACTCATTTGGTATACTGAATCTTTGTTGTAATATTTTTACAGCTTTAACACCAGTTACTTTAAGAAATTTCCACATGGGACCCAAAGAAATCTAACAATAGATCTGGCAAAAAAGACATTACCCACTACTAAACAACTATAGAGGTGCTCCTCGCCTTGTCAGCTACAATTTCTATCAGCTTCCCGCTCATGATCAGAAAAACGAAAGAAAAAAGCATTTTTGGATCAAAGCAGAACACCCTGAAACAAATGGACCGTTGAATTAGGCATGTTCGACTCAAACGCACTCCCACTTCAGTAAAACGAATGGATCCCACAAAACAGGCCAATACGGACTTAAACCCGGTGCATCTTACTTGCTTTACTTACCGGTACACTGGCCGCATGATGAGTCTGCCAAACGGATCCCAGAAAGGAAAAAAAAAGAGAAACTGAATCAAAATCTAACAATAACGCCATGTTACATTAACTTGGGGTAGACTACCTATCATGCCAGCCACTATACCCACCGGCAGAGGAATATGACCCGAGGACTGGCATACTAATAAAGATATACCACCTAACCGGACTAAATCACCCGGGAACGAAGAGAAAGTCTGGCGCATGTGCGAGGGGAACTGAACACAGTTCTACGATTCACAGCTGTGCAAACAGCACTGAGAAACTGCAGTTACCAGCTTACAAAGAGTTGTATCCTTAAAAATCTGGAAACATAAGAAGACCTACCTTTTGGCTATCCTTCAGTCACAGCACCATAACAACATAAAACAGAACACAGTATTGCAAAATACTACAATATAGCCTACACAGCAATTACAATATACGTGACAAAAACATTTTGACACACAGCAATTACACCATCAACGCCCTCAATTCAGGGAAATTTGCTCTGCCATTTAATCTGGCACATATCCGAAGAGAACTGAGCACAACTCTACAAATCACATCCGTGCAAGCCACACTGAAAAAATCCCTGTAATCTACTTACTGACGATAGGATGATTTCAAGCCTAAATATTAATTATGCTATATTCTCTATATACACATATATTCAGCATGTAACTGGTTAAAATAAGTAATTTAGTAGTAAGTTAGAAATAGTGGAGGCTATGCACTAAGCAACGCTTTTTTGCGCCGTTTGAAATTTTTTGCTCGGCCATTAAAAAGTGAAGCCAAAGGCGTGATTCACTAACAAGTTCAGGACATTTTGTTCCGTCCGAGTAACAATCTGTACGATCGCGCAAGCTGCTTCCCCCCCGCTCCCTGATATCACGATTAAACTTGTCAAGCGTGATAGCTGATAGAAAAAAAATATACAAACGGGTGAATCATCTGATTAACCCTCCAGGCGCTCAGAATATAGCATAGTCCTGCTGGTGAAAGATAAAGTAAATCTTCTAGACCCAGGCTATACACAACCTTAGTGTAATATGAAGAAACATATAATCATTCCCCCCAACCGGCTCGCCGCGAGCACTATGAGGTTGGGATATGGGACACTCACGTGTAAGTCCTTGTAGTAGTTAGTAAAGCCTCTGCGGGTCTTCCCAGTATGATATACCTTCTTCTCCTGGCTGAAGTAAGGGTGTCTCTGCTCGTGATCTGTGCTCTTCACCGCCAACCCAATACCCGCAGACGCGGAGGGCGGTCACCTGACCGGCGGCCTCAACGGTACTTGCTGATGACGTCACGGCAGACTCGGTGAAGGAAACCGCAAGCCAGCAGGAACTCAGCGTGCAGACGCTTGATGCAGCAATGTGAAGGAACTTCTCAAGGAGAGAAAGATGCGTCGAACAGCACAAAAATAGATGAAGGCTGATGTGGGATAAAAATAAGCTTTATTTGCACAAGGTGCAAGCGAGTCCTCTTAACGCGTTTCGGCCTGGAAGGCCTTTGTCAAAAGAGTCTTTTGACAAAGGCCTTCCAGGCCGAAACGCGTTAAGAGGACTCGCTTGCACCTTGTGCAAATAAAGCTTATTTTTATCCCACATCAGCCTTCATCTATTTTTGTGCTGTGCGACGCATCTTTCTCTCCTTGAGAAGTTCCTTCACATTGATAGAAAAAAAAGCCTGTAAGAACTGATTGGAGATGCTGCGTCTCCATGCACGGCTCTTACAGGCGATCGTACTGTATAAATATACATTATAATACTAGAGTACATGAGCAGGGGGTCTCCTGAGCTGAACAGTATTGGTTTCAGCCAACTTCATGATACAGGCCCCGTTATGGGGTACCGGTATCCCCTGTGCTTTTAAAGCTCCCGCGTCACGTGAACGGGGGATTTAAATCCTCAGGGGGATACCGGCACCCCATTATGGGGCCTGTATCTCCTGAAGTAGGGCATCCCCAAGGCTGAAACCAATGCGGTTCAGCTCAGGAGACCCCCTACACATCTACACTAGTATTAAAACACACATATCAATAAACAATAATTCATTACCGTAACAGATCACCGCTATGGTAATGAAGCTGCTTTGATATAATTTTTATTCATATTGTGCGGGAGCAGGGGGTTTCCTGAGCTGAACTGCATTGATTTCAGCCTCGGGGACCCCCTGCTTCCCGAGTTACAGGCCCAGATATGGGGTGCCAGTATCCTATTATTTACATGCACACGTCACGCGACGTGATTGCTATAAAGATGGCGGCGACACTGGCATCCGATGTCCGAAACCAGGGCCTGTAACTCGGGAAGCAAGTGGTCCCTGAGCCAGAAATCAAAGCGGTTCAGCTTAGGAGATCCTCTGCTCCCGCACACTGTTAAAAAAAATACATTAAACCAGCTTCATTACCTTAGCGGCTATCCACTAAGGCAATGAAGGGTGTTAAGGCACAATAGCATGTTTATTGGGGACAATTGCCCCCAATAAACATTATTGTAGAAAATTGGACGTCGAGTCTGACGTCATCAGGAGGTGACATCTCCATCTCCACGGGATCACGGCTTGTATACTAATACTAACAGTGTTTGAGCTTCCCTCTACTCACCGGTCCGCCGTGGCCATTTACGCCGAATCCGTTGCATTTGGGCAGCTGATACATTTGCACTTTTGGTCCGCCGAGACCATACACCTTGGGTAATGTTTGGGTTATGCACAGATTTGCCGCAATATCACGGAGAGATATACATGGGTCACTTGTGACCAGGGAATTACTTTGCGGCACAAGAGAAATGTATTCATGTATGCCTATCTATATCCACTCAGACTAGTTACACCAAACCTCTGTTCTTTGTACATATATCCAGGGTATTTGGTCTGATATTGTATACATATATCCAGGGTATTTGGTCTGATATTGTATACCTCAGAACACTTGGGTCCGCCGAGACCATATATCCTTAGAGGAGGTATATGGGTTGCAGATAGATACCGCTAAGATATACTAAGGTCCGTTGCGACTAGAGATATCATACAGTTGGGAGATATATTTATATACCTATCTATACCCATGAGATCATAGACACCTTATCCTATACATTTTTCTATGCAGGTTTGGGGCTTGCAACTGTGTGTTTTCTTGATCTAAGACAATCAACAAATAATGTGCTATATCTGAGTTACTTTGTTGTGAATGATTATAAATAGCTGCTATATAAGGGCGGCCGCGTGAGCGTTCCCCACCAGCAGGGTAATCCTTTTGAGCAGGTCCCAGTCCCCCCTCGCTGCACAGCTCACTACGCGCTGAGACGCGTCAGCCGCCAGGGGATGCAAGAAAATTGTGATCTCGAGCGGTGACGCGTCACGTGGTGCGCTGATGAGCCAATCAGCGTCGAGGGCGGGAGCGGGAGCTGTCAGGCAGCTTCCTACACAAGGTAGGGTGTGTGTGTGTGTCGTTTTTGTGTGTCGTTTGTGTGTGTTGTTTGTGTGTGTCGTTTGTGTGTGTCGTTTGTGGCATTTGTGGCAGAAGGGGGAGGGAGCAGCCCGCAGCAGAGGGGGGGGGGTGTAGCGGGTCCCTCCGTTCAAACCACGCCCCCCCACTCCCACTCCCGCCCCCCTCCCGCTCCGGCTCCCGCTCCCTACAGACCGCATATCGCGTTCTGTGTCTGTCAGCACCCCGCCTGTCTGCAGTGCGGGCACGCTGACTGAGGGAGCGGGGCCTTAGCCTAACTATGTACTCTCTATATTGATTTTTGAGACAATATAGTTACCTTAAAGATGCATTAATCAATGGGAAGCAAATAAGGTTACGCAAAGAATATATCTAATAGCTATATTAATAGACTACAAACAAATAGATTTATATACTCTAATACTTACCTTATTGTGAGATGTCCAAGTAGATAGAAGCTACCTCATCACAGATACACGTATATATGTGTTCATAATTCTACTGTATATTGGAGAGCATTTATTCTACTATACTCTTGCTGGGATTTTAAATAATATACACTGTAAATAAAAGGCACAGAGTCACTTATAAATTGATGTAATAAAGTTTTATTATTTTATTTTAACTGGGTTTTTGATTCAGCCACAATAGTAAGCCATTACATATATTGAGAATATGCACGGACTATTTGTCCGAATGATACCTGCAAAAGAAACATACAGAAACGACCAACTTTATTCTAACTCGGCTAGCTCCGTGAATTTCAGATTATCCCGGTTATGTGCGGTTTTGTATCGTTTTCAACCGGAGTGTATTGCGTTATTTTCGCGCCTGTGATTTAAACATTTTATTCCTGCTGTCTGCAATACTGCAATGCCGTGTAAAAACTCATGGGGGCGTTTGCGAGCTGTTGTCTTTGAAGTCTAATACCTTCGCGGTTCAACCTACGTCAGTACACAGTCTGTGCGTGCGCGCGCAGTAATAGTAAAATTGCATATTTAATTTATTTTAAAGTACAGTACTGTACATGCTGGGACCCTGTTGGGGTGAAGTGAGGGGGTTCCTAACATCTTGGGGCAAAATGAAATTTATTTCTAGGTGCCCTAGAACAGAAGTTCCCACGCCAATTGTCCGTGAACTTGACCGAGGCCCTAAGTAGTTTCCACGCCAATTGCGCGAATATAATGTAAAATAATCCGTTCTGTGGGTCTGAGCGGGTTGAAATTCGCCTGGTCCTCTTGCGGAAGGACCCTTGCCATAGTGGCAAAATATCAGCCTTCCACGACCCCCGGAACCGGAGATACCAAAAGACAGTTTAAAAGCACATTATCAAAGTGGCTTTTTTTTCTGCCATGCAAGTCAATGGCAGAAACCTAAACTTTACCATTACCCTGACTCCGTTCTGTTGCCACGAGAGGGTCGCAATTTGCCATGCAATCCTGCCGCAACTAGGACTACATGGTGACCGAATCTGAGCCCTCTAGGTTGAACAGAACCGGAGTTGTGGGTTCCAGGTTTCTGCTCATTCTGACTTAGCCGTTTCAAAGCTTTCTCCGCCATTACACTCAATGATAGGACCCTCCTTGCCGGCATGACCCTTTCTCATCGCCATTACATGAATTTTATTTCTAGGTGCCCTAGAACAGAAGTTCCCACGCCAATTGACCTAGTTCCCACGCCAATTGCGCGCTCATTGCTCTTTTTTTACAATGTTGCCGATCTTGCGGCTTTGCGGTCAGGCAGTAAAAAAACAGTGCAGTAAGCCTCGACATGTGTTACACTGTCAAAGGAGCAAATGGAAACAATGTGAGATAAATCAACATGTTCTTTTATTGGTGGAGTCAGTACAAAAACATTTATTTACAAACACTGTACAATGTTGAAACATTTAAAGTGCACAGCAATTCAAACCATCAACAGGTGTATGGTTTACTGCTACAGTACAGGGCAACCTTGAAAACCGTGCCTGTTTGCGGCCCTCAGGGACTGGGGTCGTGCATGTCCTGTGTAAAAAAACTCACAATAATACATACTGCGGCCTTTATTAAATTCTTGTGGCAGATTGAAATCGGAGAAACATTTACAAAACATTTGTAAAACATGGAGATACATGAAAAATGGACGTTTATACTGTATGAATATTAATTTATAATATACAGTATAAACAGTATATATATATACAGTATATAGAAAATCTACTGTTTGTTTTTGGTGCATGGGGCACAGGGAGTTAAAGTGACTTGTTTTTAATGTACTGTATTTGGGGGTTGTATTTGGGGGTTTATTCATCAAATTATTATGATGAACTATCTTTTGAAATTACAGTGCTGTTAACTATTTCAGCCACACACCTCCAGAGTCATTCATTTTCTGCAGTTGCAGTACTTTTGTCATTGTGTTTGTAATCCCTCCCTAGCCAAGCGTCAATCGGGTGAGTCACCCTATCCTACCAACCCCCTCTCTCCACTGGCTCGTTAATCTTCTGCATATTGCCAGTGTGTTCTTAATCCGCCCATAGCCGAGCTACAAAGACTCAGTACGCCTGCGTCTAATCACACCATCCCCCTCCCCCAACCCTTAGAGGCCTGTTTTGTTAACGGTAACGCTTTGGAAAATCCCCTCTCGAATTTGAAATGTACTGCTGCGACACACTTTATTCGAGCAAATAACCAGTTTGTACCTGGCAGATACCTGGAATGCGCCGCTCCTCACCTCTGACAAGCCGCGTTGCGTTTGCCTTCCCAGCCACGGTTCATGCCTGGCTGACGGGCGGCTGATCTGTTAAATGATAATGATCAGGATTTAATAGGCTGCAATGCTTCGCGTGTCCACCAGATGGCATAAATTCATGAATTGTAATGCAGTATATATACTGTATATATATATATATACTGCATAACAACAACCCCTATAACCCCTAACATACAGTACTGTTCACATACAGTACTGTATATACACATACATAAATGATACTATGGGCCGGCGGGGGCGAGATGTGTTTGCAGCAGAGAGAGATCCGCTGCTCTCTCTCTGCGCAAATATCAGCACATTAAAAATTATTTTAAATACATTTTTATTTATAGTGTAGATGTGCAGGGGGTCTCGGGAGCTGAGCCGCACTGGTTTCAGGTCGGGGGACCCCCTGCTCCCCGAGATACAGACCCCTTTATGAGGTGCCGGTATCTCTCTGCGTTTAAAGGTCCCGATCACGTGATCGCGGACTGTTAAACCAAGCAGAGGGATACCGGCACCCCCAAAAGGGGCCTGTATCTCGGGGAGCAGGGGGTCCCCGGACCTGAAACCAAAACGTTTCTGCTCCGGAGACCCTCTGCACATGTACAGTATAAATAAAACACATATATAAATAAACACTCGTTCTTTACCTTAGCGGCTATGCGCTATGGTAAAGAAGCAGCATTTCTGTATTTTTAATAATATTGTACAGTGAGCAGGGGGTTCCCTGAGCCAGAAATCTAAACTCAGGGGGCCCCCTGCTCCTGCTCAATATTATTAAAAATACAGAAATGCTGCTTCATTACCATAGCGTATAGCCGCTAAGGCAATGAAGGGGTTAACCCACCGTGCCCGCTTTATTGTAGGTAGCGGGGGTGGGTGAAGGGGGTATTTGGCCCTTGGTGTAAGTTTAGGACTTGCGGGGGGGTTGCGGGTGCACTTAACCCCTTCACGACCGTAGCAGTTAATACCGCTACGGTCATGAAGGGGTTAACCACTCCCGTGACACCCCCCCCCCCGCAAGCCCAAAACAACCACCGTTGGGGCTAATACCCCCTTCACCCACCCCCACTACCCACAATAAAAAATAATCACACACAGCATCCCCGCAATAAATAAATAAATAAATAAATAAATAAATACAAATAAATACATTTGAAATACATTTTTATTCCTAGTGTAGATGTGCAGGGGGTCTCGGGAGCTGAACCGCGTTGGTTTCAGGTCCGGGGACCCCCTGCTCCCCCGAGATACAGACCCCTTTATGAGGTGCCGGTATCCCTCTGCGTTAAGGCCCCGATCACGTGACCGCGGCCTGTTAAACCAAGCTGAGGGATACCGGCACCCCCAAAAGGGGCCTGTATCTTGGGGGGCAGGGGGTCCCCAGACCTGAAACCAAAATGTTTCTGCTCCGGAGATCCTCTGCACATCTACACTGTGAATAAAACACACACATCATTAAATAATTATTCTTTACCTTAGCGGCTATGTGCTATGGTAAAGAAGCAGCATTTCTGTATTTTTAATAATATTGTACATTGAGCAGGGGGTTCCCTGAGCCAGAAATTAATGCTCAGGGAACCCCCTGATCCTGCACAATATTATTAAAAATACAGAAATGCTGCTTCATTACCATAGCGTATAGCTGCTAAGGCAATGAAGGGTTAAGGCAGAATAAACAATAAATACATTACATACATTTATTTAACGTGTGTTTTAAACCTCCCTGCCTTCACTGTAATCTATGTAAAAAAAAACCTCCCCCTATTTTGTGTTTTAAACTTCCCTGCCTTCACTGTAATCTATGTAAAAACCCCTCCCCCTATTGTGTGTGAAGCTTCCCTGCCTTCACTGTAATCTATGTACCCCCCCCTTATTGTGTCTGCTAAGATTCCCTGCTTTGACTAATCTGTGTAAGCCCCCCTCCCCCTATATATGTGTCAGTTAAATCTGCCTGGCCTGTGTTTTCTGTGAGTGCAGTGTACTGAATGTAAATGTGGGGAGGGGTAGTGTACTGTATGTAAATGTGGGGAGGGGGATCCCGTGTAAATAACCACACCCACACCCACTACCCACTACCCACCTGCACATGGCCCCTCCGCTGCTGCAAAAAAGAGACAAAAATTAAAACATACAAAGTAATGTCCCCTAACCCCTTAATCACCATAGCGGTTATTAACCGCTACAGTCATTAAGGGGTTAACCCACCCTCACCCACCACTCGGGATGCCTACATACCCTCCCACACTAACCCCCCTCCACCCCCGTGAGGCCTAACCACCGAGTACCCACAAGGGAGGCCTACCCACATACCGATGGGGAAACAACCCCCCCCACCCCCAGTACCCACAATAAAAACAGCACAGTGACCCACAATAAACAGCATTATATTTATTAAATACATCACCCAACCCCTGTGCCCCCACATAAATACAAGATTTATCCTTTTACATACAGGGTTCATAACGCAGCCCCACGCGAGTCCCCGGTGGGCTGGCGGGGCACCTGGACAGACCTACAGTTTACCAGCAGCCCTTTTTACACAGGTTCTGGAGGCCTGCTGGTGGATCCCGCCAGCACCATGGCCCCCAGGTGGTCTCCTTGTGTCACCGTGGGCCACAATTGGGTCCCCACGGTAGGCCCAAGGATGTCTGGGAGCCCCGGGTCAGACCCACAGGTGTCTGCGGGGCCTCGGGTGGTTCCCTCGGGTGTCTGGGGAACTCACGGGTGCTCACTACGGGTCCGCGGTGCACCCACAGAAGTGGGACCACACATCATCATCCCCGCACCTATGGGTCGGCGGTGCCCCCACAGAAGTGGGACCACACATCGTCATCCCCGCAGACTACGGGTTGGAGGTGCCCCCACAGAAGTGGGACCACACATCGTCATCCCCGCATGTGTCACCCGTGGAACCACCAGCCTGATACCCTTGGGATACCCGAGAATACCCGCAGGTGGTCTCCAGAGGTCCCACGCAGAACCACGGAACCAACCCTGAATGTAAAAAAAATAAACCTGGCCTATACATTCAATACATACACCCTCCCCCCAACACCTACAGTACAATAATGTGCAAAATAACTATTATCCAGATATGGATAATAGATTAATTGCCCATTATTAAAAACATTAACTAGCATATTCAAATAAATAAAGTACTACTGACCTCATCAATACGAAGTGTCCGTCGCCAGCAACAGCCTTGTCTTGCCCACACCATACATAGCAAATATAAAGCCAATACATTGCAAGTACATTCAGATATCAATTAACCCCTTAAACACCGTAACAGTTAATAACCGCAAAGGTGATTAAGGGGTTAAGCCACACTGGGCCGATACCCACCCTTCACCCATGAATTTGTACAGTGGCTTCATCATGCAACTATATATATATATATATATAAAACCTATATATATATATATATATATATATATAAAACCTGTCACATAGTACGGTAGCCAATCAGAGCGTGGGAACTCCATCCCTACTCTGATTGGCTCTAGTACCATGTGACAGGTTTTCACTGACGTCACATCCTTTCTCCCCCAAGCCCCTGACACATGGTATACCAGAGCCAATCAGAGTAGGGATAAAGTTCCCACGCTCTGATTGGCTCTAGTACCATGTGTGCACGGCCATGTGTCTTTTAATGACGTCACCTTAAAGGCATTTGAAGCAAAGCCATTCTGATTGGCTGTGCTTTCATTGCCTTTAAGATGACGTCATCATTTTAATTTTTGACGGCCGAAACACTTGGTTTTCAAGGCCCAATCAGGACCGTGGGAACCATGACGCAAAATGTGACGTCATAGGCCTTTAAAAGCCTATGTCGTCTCATTTTGAAGCCAGACGCCACGGAGGAAGGACCTCCGGGCAAGAAGGAAGACCAGGGCGTGGCCAAAGATGGAAAGAAGACCCCCGCCCTGCCCCACTGGAAGGAGATAGAAGAAAGAAGAACACAGATGAAGATGGATTACAAATAGAAGACCCGTGGATTGTTTTGGATTTTTAGTTTAAAGTTTATTTTTTTTCTGGTTTATTATTTTATGGGTTCCTGTTCATGGATTGGTTCGTGAGTAAGCTGCGCAACGGGAATCGGTGGGGGCAAGTAATGGTAAGTTAACTAAAGAAATGTATTTTATTTAACTTGTTAATTTTTTCAAAAGGTTTTTTAACATGTGTATTTTTTTTTTGTGGTATATCATTTCTTGCCACTGTATGTATGTATGTATATATGTCTAGAGAGATATACAGTATACATTCAGGGTAAGAAATGATGATGTTTTAAAAGCTGGATTAGATGTGTTTTAAATTATTTTGTGTATGCTGCTATGCTTTATTGTGAGTTTAAAGTATTTTAAAATTAGATAGATGTATTCCTTGGTATTGTATTGTGTGTTTGAGGAAGGTCAGGGATAGGCTTGGTTGTAAAGGTTGTATTTTTGTCGGTACTTATATTTTTTCAAAGGCTTAATTGTTCTGCTCTAGGCGTGAATTTGTTAATGGTTTCATTGTTCAGGATGTAGTGTGAATTGTTTAGGGATGTAAATAATGATTGCTAATTGATTTTTGTTTACTTGGTTGATTAATTTGCAGAATGTATATGGTGCATAGATATTTAGGCATCATTTATATTGGAATGTAAGTTGTTTAAATGGCTTTTCTGAGGTTTAGTGATGATTTAGATTGAGAGATCAGTTATGAATATTAAAGGAAATTGATTTTAATTTAGTGTGTATGTATGGAGAAGTGTTTGGTTGTAGGACAGTATGGTTTTGATAACCCTTCTGCATTTATTTGTATATTGGCTCATCGTGTGTATATACTGTGTATATATATATATATATATATACTGTGTATATATATATATATCTGTATATATATACAGTATATACAGTAGAGGCAACTCTTATTCGAACAAAAACCAGTGGCAATTCCCCCCAAAAAACAGGAACCACCCAGGTACATTCTGAATACATGCCTTAAACTTTCCTTAAACTAGCCCCAGCATTTCTGCATTGATTAATGGCCTATCAGATTACCAGCGGGGGTCCCTGGCAGTCCCATTCAAACTGAATTGGAATGCCAGGGATCCCTGCTGTGTTAATCCTATGGGTCGTTAGTCAATGCAGAAATGCCTTAAACGTGCCTCAAACTAGCCCAGAACATACCCAGCACATACCCAGCACATACCCAGAATGTAACCCGGCTAGTTTACGGCAAATGTTAGAATAAACGTTGCCTCTACTGTATATATATATATATATAGTTGCATGATGAAGCCACTGTACAAATTCATGGGTGAAGGGTGGGTATCGGCCCAGTGTGGCTTAACCCCTTAATCATCTTTGCGGTTATTATCTGTTAAGGTGTTTAAGGGGTTAATTGATATCTGAATGTACTTGCAATGTATTGGCTTTGTATTTGCTATGTATGGTGTGGGCAAGACAAGGCTGTTGCTGGCGACGGACACTTCGTATTGATGAGGTCAGTAGTACTTTATTTATTTGAATATGCTAGTTAATGTTTTTAATAATGGGCAATTAATCTATTATCCATATCTGGATAATAGTTATTTTGCACATTATTGTACTGTAGGTGTTGGGGGGGGGGTGTATGTATTGAATGTATAGGCCAGGTTTATTTTTTTTACATTCAGGGTTGGTTCCGTGGTTCTGCGTGGGACCTCTGGAGACCACCTGCGGGTATTCTCGGGTATCCCAAGGGTATCAGGCTGGTGGTTCCACGGGTGACACATGTGGGGATGACGATGTGTGGTCCCACTTCTGTGGGGGCACCTCCGACCCGTAGTCTGCGGGGATGACGATGTGTGGTCCCACTTCTGTGGGGGCACCGCCGACCCATAGGTGCGGGGATGATGATGTGTGGTCCCACTTCTGTGGGGGCACCGCGAACCCGTAGTGAGCACCCGTGAGTTCCCCAGACCCCCGAGGGAACCACCCGAGGCCCCGCAGACACCTGTGGGTCTGACCTAGAGGCTCCCAGACATCCTTGGGCCTACCGTGGGGACCCAATTGTGGCCCACAGTGACACAAGGAGACCACCTGGGGGCCATGGTGCTGGCGGGATCCACCAGCAGGCCTCCAGAACCTGTGTAAAAAGGGCTGCTGGTAAACTGTAGGTCTGTCCAGGTGCCCCGCCAGCCCACCGGGGACTCGCGTGGGGCTGCGTTATGAACCCTGTATGTAAAAGGATAAATCTTGTATTTATGTGGGGGCACAGGGGGTGGGTAATGTATTTAATAAATATAATGCTGTTTATTGTGGGTCACTGTGCTGTTTTTATTGTGGGTACTGGGGGTGGGGGGGGGGGGTGTTTCCCCATCGGTATGTGGGTAGGCCTCCCTTGTGGGTACTGGGAGGTTAGGCCTCACGGGGGGGAGGGGTTAGTGTGGGAGGGTATGTAGGCATCCCGAGTGGTGGGTGAGGGTGGGTTAACCCCTAATGACTGTAGCGGTTAATAACCGCTATGGTGATTAAGGGGTTAGGGGACATTACTTTGTATGTTTTAATTTTTGTCTCTTTTTTGCAGCAGCGGAGGGGCCATGTGCAGGTGGGTAGTGGGTAGTGGGTGTGGGTGTGGTTATTTACACGGGATCCCCCTCCCCACATTTACATACAGTACACTGCCCCTCCCCACATTTACATTCAGTACACTGCACTCACAGAAAACACAGGCCAGGCAGATTTAACTGACACATATATAGGGGGAGGGGGGCTTACACAGATTAGTCAAAGCAGGGAAGCTTAGCAGACACAATAGGGGGGGGGGGTTTACATAGATTACAGTGAAGGCAGGGAAGCTTCACACACAATAGGGGGAGGGTTTTTTTACATAGATTACAGTGAAGGCAGGGAAGTTTAAAACACAAAATAGGAGGAGGTTTTTTTTTACATAGATTACAGTGAAGGCAGGGAGGTTTAAAACACACATTAAAAAAATGTATGTAATGTATTTATTGTTTATTCTGCCTTAACCCTTCATTGCCTTAGCGGCTATACGCTATGGTAATGAAGCAGCATTTCTGTATTTTTAATAATATTGTGCAGGAGCAGGGTGTCCCTGAGCATTAATTTCTGGCTCAGGGAACCCCCTGCTCAATGTACAATATTATTAAAATACACAAATACTGCTGCATTACCATAGCACATAGCCGCTAAGGTAAAGAACGATTCTTTATTGATGTGTGTGTTTTATTCATACTGTAGATGTGCAGAGGGTCTCCGGAGCAGAACTGCTGTGGTTTCAGGTCCGGGGACCCCCTGCTCCCCGAGATACAGGCCCCTTTAGGTGGTGCCGGTATCCCTCAGCTTGGTTTAACAGGCCGCGGTCACGTGATCGGGGCCTTAACGCAGAGGGATACCGGCACCTCATAAAGGGGTCTGTATCTCGGGGGGCAGGGGGTCCCCGAACCTGAAACCAATGCGGTTCAGCTCCCGAGACCCCCTGCACATCTACACTAAGAATAAA
This sequence comes from Ascaphus truei, assembly GCF_040206685.1. Taxonomy (NCBI): domain Eukaryota; kingdom Metazoa; phylum Chordata; class Amphibia; order Anura; family Ascaphidae; genus Ascaphus; species Ascaphus truei. The sequence goes on along the minus strand of NC_134487.1, from coordinate 238,676,840 downwards.
AATGTATTTCAAATGTATTTATTTGTATTTATTTATTTATTTATTTATTGCGGGGATGCTGTGTGTGATTATTTTTTATTGTGGGTAGTGGGGGTGGGTGAAGGGGGTATTAGCCCCAACAGTGGTTGTTTTGGGCTTGCGGGGGGGGGTCGCGGGAGTGGTTAACACCTTCATGACCGTAGCGGTATTAACTGCTTCGTGAAGGGGTTAAGAGCACCCGCAACCCCCCCGCAAGTCATAAACTCACACCAAGGGCCAAATACCCCCTTCACCCACCCCCGCTACCCACAATAAAGCGGGCACGGTGGGTTAACCCCTTCATTGCCTTAGCGACTATACGCTATGGTAATGAAGCAGCATTTCTGTACTTTTAATAATATTGTGCAGGAGCAGGGGGCCCCCTGAGTTTAGATTTCTGGCTGAGGGAACCCCCTGCTCACTGTACAATATTATTAAAAATACAGAAATGCTGCTTCGTTACTATAGCACATAGCCGCTAAGGTAAAGAACGAGTGTTTATTTATATATGTGTTTTATTTATACTGTACATGTGCAGAGGGTCACCGGAGCAGAAATGTTTTGGTTTCAGGTCCGGGGACCCCCTGCTCCCCGAGATACAGGCCCCTTTTGGGGGTGCCGGTATCCCTCTGCTTGGTTTACAGGTCGCGGTCACGTGATCGGGACCTTTAAACGCAGAGGGATACCGGCACCTCATAAAGGGGTCTGTATCTCGGGGGGCAGGGGGTCCCCCGACCTGAAACCAGTGCGGTTCAGCTCCCGAGACCCCCTGCACATCTACACTATAAATAAAAATGAATTTAAAATAATTTTTAATGTGCCGCTGATTGCGCAGAGAGAGAGCAGCGGATCTCTCTCTGCTGCAAACACATCTCGCCCCCGCCGGCCCATAGTATCATTTACAGTATGTGCATATACAGTACTGAATGTGTACAGTACTATATGTTAGGGGTTATAGGGGCTGTTGTTATACAGTATATATATATATATATACAGTATATATACTGCATTACAATTCATTATAGGGGACGGCTTCAAAGAGAACAGCTCGCAAGCGCCCCCATGTGTTTTTACACGGCATTGCAGTATTGCAGCCAGCCGGAATAAAATGCTTCAATCCCTGCTGGGAAAATAACGCTATACACTCCGGCAGAAAACGATCACAAACCTCAATGCACCGGAGTATACCCAAATTCGCGGGACTAGCCGAGCGAGAATAAAGTGTGTCGCCACTGTAAATCTAATGTGCACAGCACTGTGAGAATTGAGAGTAAACTGATATTTCATCACGGAGAAATAAATACAAGATAAAAATAATCATGAATAATACATACGGTACTGCAGCCTTTATTAAATTCTTCTGGCAGATTGAAATCGGAGAAACATTTACAAAACATTCTTATTCATTGGTGCACTGTAGGGGTGGCTGTCAATGATTATGATTCTCAGGAAAGTGAATAAATATTTATTTTATTTTATCAGGAACCAAAAAATACAAATATAAAAATAATCAGGAATAATACATAATGCAGTCTTTATTAAGTTCTTTTGGCAGCTTGAAATTGGATAACCATTTGGAAAACATTTGTAAAACATGGGGAAACATGAGTAATGCACATTTATAAGAATATTATTTAATACTACAGTATATACAGTACTATATACTGTATGTTAATATTATTTTTTCCGTCTTTATCTTTTCCTTATTCTTTCTGCAGTACAGTAGTTCATTGAGAGAGGAGAGGTTTTGTGTACATCATTACTGCTGTTTATATACTGTACATTTGACTGTAGAAGCAGATTTGACTGTACACAACACCCCCACCTCCCCCTAGACAACCCTTTTTCCTGAAACGACAAGAAAACCAAAAATTAGTGCAGTTACTGTACTGTACTGTATGTGCGTACTGTACTGTATTATGGCATTGTGTGATGTGTAGAACTACTGTAGTTGGCTGGTGCAGCTTTCTCTGGAAAGAAAAAATGGAGCAGTTAGTAGGCAGTTACTGTAGTACTGTCAAACTAGTCTACTGTATACTGGAACTACTGTATACTCTGACTACTGTTAAATTCTATGTACTGTACTGTAACCTGATGGATGGTGCTGCTCTCTCTGTAAAGAAAAAACTAACTACTGTTCTGTATACTCTTACTATCTGGAAAGAAAAAATCTGTGCCATACTTACCTGTATCATACAGTACTACTTTCCTGATGCTTGCCCATTACGCGCGATGACAATGGGCAACACAGTGGCAATATGGTCTATATATTTATTGCAGCGTTCCACGGTGAGTACATCGTTCCAAAAACTCATTATGCCATTCGACAACTTGTCCTTTTTGGAGGGTTTCGCCACTTTCCGGATATGGTCCTTCAACTGATGCCAGACCATTTCGATCGGATTGAAGTCTGGCGATCTGTCATTGGAAAGAAAGGACAAATGGTTTAAGAGCTAAAAACAGTGGGGAACAAAAATGGGGCACGGTCTACTGCACTTACTCCGCTGGCGTCTTCACCCAGTTGATGCCACGCTCAAGGATATGCGCCGTTGACGCGGTGTGCTTGAGATCGTTGTCCTGGTAGAAGTGGTGACCATTGGGGAACTCGCGTGTGATGTATTGCACTATCTCGGGCACAATGTTGTCTTGGAAGAAACTTTATTCATGTTTCCTATAGCAAGAAAAGAAAAGTGCTCAAAAAACTGCACAATAGTACAGTACAGTGCATACGGTAAGGCAACACTAGTCAAGTACAGTGCATTAGGCGAGATTATATTTGATAAATTTTACCTTCAAAGATGACAATGCATCCCGGTCCACGCCTAGAGATGGCACCCCACACATGCAGCTTCACAGGGTGTTTTGGCCGCGGCTTCAAAGATATGTGGCCTTTTTTGTGGAACGCAAATCTTGCAAATCTCTCCAGTGACACAGTAGACTCATCAGTGAAGATGCAATCCTGGAAAGTCTCCCCACTGTCGATCCATGCCTGGGCCTGGAGCACTCTTTTGATTTTGTTTGCGTCCCATATCATGGGGTACGCTCTGTAATGACAAGGAATAAAAAATTTTAGCGGCACAGTGCAGTACAGTTTGCTAAACAACACTTTTACCTCCTGTACTGTCCAGTACTAACCTCACACGTCCATATTTACATCCAATGCTGTGTCTCATCTTCTTTATGCTGCTCTCGGATACAGTCAGATTGTGCTTTTCCTGCAGAGTGTTTTTAACCCTTAATGCACTCCTCTCATCATTCTCCTCGCTTATTTTGTCCACCAGAAGAGTTGTCTCCCTACAATGTAAAGAAAATATATTGTTTTATTAATATGTTGTAATATACAGTAAATAGAAATATACAAAAAATGTATACTGCTGTACTATAAATATAAATAGACAAAATATATATACTGTTGTACTATAAATATACAAAATAAATATACTGTTGTAATATAAATATATATTCTATATATACCGTTGTAAGATAAATAGAAATATACAAAAAATGTATACTGCTGTACTATAAATATAAATAGACAAAATTTATATACTGTTGTACTATAAATATAAATATACAAAATAAATATACTGTTGTAATATAAATATATTCTATATATACCGTTGTAAGATAAATAGAAATATACAAAAAATGTATACTGCTGTACTATAAATATAAATAGACAAAATATATATACTGTTGTACTATAAATATACAAAATAAATATACTGTTATAATATAAATATAAATATACATCCTATATATACCGTTGTAAGATAAATATAAATATACAAAAAATGTATACTGCTGTACTATAAATATAAATAGACAAAATATATATACTGTTGTACTACAGTATAAATATAAATATACAAGATAAATATACTGTTGTAATATAAATATAAATATACATCCTATATATACCGTTGTAAGATAAATAGAAATATACAAAAAATGTATACTGCTGTACTATAAATATAAATAGACAAAATATATATACTGTTGTACTATAAATATAAATATACAAAATAAATATACTGTTGTAATATAAATATAAATATACATCCTATATATACCGTTGTAAGATAAATAGAAATATACAAAAAATGTATACTGCTGTACACTGGCAACACACTTTATTCGAGCTCGGCTAGTCCCACGAATTCGGGTATACCCGGGTGTATTGAGGTTTGTGACTGTTTTCTGCCCGAGTGCATTGAGGTATTTTCCAAGCAGGGATTGAAGCATTTTATTCCCGCTGGCTGCAATACTGCACAGTATATATATATATACTGCATTACAATTCATGAATTTATGCCATCTGGTAGACACGCGAAGCATTGCAGCCTATTAAATCCTAATCATTATCATTTAACAGATCAGCCGCCCGTCAGCCAGGCATGAACCCAGGCTGGGAAGGCAAACGCAACGGGGCTTGTCAGAGGTGAGGAGCGGCGCATTCCAGGTATCTGCCAGGTACATACTGGGTATTTGCTCGAATAAAGTGTGTCGGTGCAGTACTATAAATATAAATAGACAAAATATATATACTGTTGTACTATAAATATAAATATACAAAATAAATATACTGTTGTAATATAAATATAAATATACATCCTATATATACCGTTGTAAGATAAATAGAAATATACAAAAATGTACTGTATACTGCTGTACTTTACATATAAATAGACAAAATAAATATACTGTTGTAATATAAATATAAATATACATCCTATATATACCGTTGTAAGATAAATAGAAATATACAAAAAATGTACTGTATACTGCTGTACTTTACATATAAATAGACAAACTATGTTGTAATATAAATCAACAGAAATAACAACAGTATTACAGTAGATACAGAACTGTACTGTAGATGTACTGTACTGTATGAACAGTACAGTACGTACAGTTTTCTATATTTTTTTTGTTAAGTTTTATAAATATACTTACGCGTTTGTTACCCTTTGTGCCCTTTTGCGGTCTCTGTTTTTTCCGTGTGCATGATAGCACACGGTGGTTAATGGCACAACGAGGTCAGAAGTAGCTAACCAGCGCTGGATATCTGCAATTCGGTGTCCGCTCGTGTACATCTCCTTCATTCGCATGCTGAGATCCTTTGAAATCTTTTTAACAGGCATTGCTGCGAGTAGAAAGAAATACAAACACAAGAATGTATATTCGATGTTTAGTCGATGTGTATTCTATGTGCAGTTAATCCACAAAATGGATGGTGTATTTATACGGTAATGACTCACATTAGAGTACGCCCACTTTCAACACCTGTACCTGGCCGCCATGCATAAAAGGTCACACACTTTGCATAGCCCACCACTTGATGATCTTTATCTGAACTTTCCCTTGTCCAGATACTTCATTGTGCCACCTGCTTCCATGGAGCAGCCCCGTTTCTATGGACGCAAGAACCCACTCACCTCTGCCGTGCCTGTCATGCTGAAAAAGCGAAAGGCGGTTGCCGTTTCCACGCCAAGGGCAAAGCGACAGGCTAAGGCCAATAAAGAAAACCTTCTGCTGACCCCAAAGGTTAAGGGTTTTCTTAGACGTCAGCCTTATTATGTGAAGAAGATATACAGTGATGTGCTCTCTACGCAAAACGAATGGTAGCCGACCCATCGAATCTGCAGACCGCTTCCTCCCATATGCTTCGACGACTCTGCTTTAGCTGTCCCGGAAATCTTCATCCCGTCTTCTCCACCACCATCTTCTCCGGTTCCATCCGACGATGCTGCCGCCTCTGAAATCCACGGGTCACTGTCTCCTTTGCGCTTAGACGACTCTGCTTCTCGCCCGGAAATCCAAAGGTCACTTTCTCCATCCCTCTTCGACGACGCTGCTGCTTCTCCTCTACCGGGTATCCACATGTCACCTCCTCCACTCTCCATCGATGCCGCTTCTGTCCATGGAACCCCCATCTCATCCTCCTTTGCACCCATCCCCCCAGATGTCCAGACGCCATCCACAAGAAGCAGCTCGTTAGAGCGGATGCTGAATGGGATTAGTGTGGATCTCCCCGGGAAGTCTATTGTGCTAGCAAAGATAGATCTGCTTCTGGAGACAATGTTAAATGTGGAGCAATGGATGCTACAAATGGAACAACGGATGGAGAAGATAGAGGCTGACATAGCGGGCATACATTATTTGCTCGGTGCTAATGCCCCTGTTTCCCCGACGCCAGAGCAGGGGGGTGACATGGATGTGATGAATGGGACCCTTCCATCACCAGGCACACCCCATCCACCAGAAGATGTAGTGTACATGTATGCCGTTGAGGAGGACATGACAACCCCGTCAAGACCACGCCAGGAGACAACCCAGCGACCACGACCGGAGGAAAGCTTCCTCCCAGACAACCTACCATCGCCCGTCGCCTCAAGCACACCCGTTCCCAAAAGACCTACACCTGCTCGCATCAAAACGGTGCCCGACATCACCCTGTGCGATCTGCCACCAAAGCTCCGGGAGAATTATAGGGTGAAGAGTGCTGGTGTACCCCACAAGTATGCCTTGATCATTTTTAAGCACCATGTTCCCTACTCGTTGTACTGCGAGTGGGTGTTCAAAGTGAACTACGATGGGAATCGCCAAAAAAAGGCGCTTCCTGTCAATTTAAGGAAAAACATTGTGGAAGAAATGCGGCGCTTTTATCCAGTTACAGATCCTGTAATGAAAGGTGTTAGAGACTGCATTAATGTCGTTTTGCGCCATGCAAGGAATCGGCCATGGCTGGACAATGTGGAGGACTTTCAGTGAGACCATACTGTTGTGCTGAACTGTATTGTACTGTACATGTTTTGCCGTACAGTACCCGCTGTACTTAAAAAAGGAGATGTTGTGTTTTTTTACACAGGACATGCACAACTCCAGTCCCTGAAGGCCACAAACAAGCACGGTTTTCAAGGTTGCCCTGAAAACCTGCCCTGTTTGCTGCCCTCTAGGACTGAACAGATGCAGGTCTGACTGACAGTGTTGCGCACCATCCCACTGTACTGTACTGTATACAGTACTGTGTTTCTTTAATAAAGGAGATGTTACTTAAAATGCTTCAACATTGTATTTGTAAATAAATGTTTTTGAACTGAATGCACCAATAAAAGAACATGTTGATTTGTCTTACTGTACTGTGCATTGTTTCCATTTGCTCCTTTGATAGTACTGTATAACAAAATACAGAATAACAAATGTCGAGGCTTGCTGCACTGTTTTTTTACTGATCGTGCAATTGGCGTGGGAACTAGGGCAATTGGCATGGGAACTTCTGTTCTAGGGCACTTGACTTGCATGGCAGAAAAAAAAGCCACTTTGATAATGTGCTTTTAAACTGACTTTTGTTATCTCCGGTTCCGGGGGTCGTGGAAGGCTGATATTTTGCCACTATGGCAAGGGTCCTTCCGCAAGAGGACCAGGCGAATTACAACCCGCTCAGACCCACAGAACGGATTATTTTACATTATATTTATAATTTTTTATTTAAAAGATATTAAAGAATGTACTGTATTGTATTTAAAACATGTGACTGTAAACCATACTGACTGACAAATGTTTTCACACCCTGATGAAATATCAGTTTATTCTCAATTCTCACAGTGCTGTGCACATCAGATTTACATTTCAAATTCGAGAGGGGATTTTCCAAAGCGTTACCGTTAACAAAACAGGCCTCTAAGGGTTGGGGGAGGGGGATGGTGTGATTAGACGCAGGCGTACTGAGTCTTTGTAGCTCGGCTATGGGCGGATTAAGAACACACTGGCAATATGCAGAAGATAAACCAGCCAGTGGAGAGAGGGGGTTGGTAGGATAGGGTGACTCAGCTGATTGACGCTTGGCTAGGGAGGGATTACAAACACAATGACAAAAGTACTGCAACTGCAGAAAATGAATGACTCTGGAGGTGTGTGGCTGAAATAGTTAACAGCACTGTAATTTCAAAAGACAGTTCATCATAATAATTTGATGAATAAACCCCCAAATACAACCCCCAAATACAGTACATTAAAAACAAGTCACTTTAACTCCCTGTGCCCCATGCACCAAAAACAAACAGTAGATTTTCTATATACTGTATATATATACTGTTTATACTGTATATTATAAATTAATATTCATACAGTATAAACGTCCATTTTTCATGTATCTCCATGTTTTACAAATGTTTTGTAAATGTTTCTCCGATTTCAATCTGCCACAAGAATTTAATAAAGGCCGCAGTATGTATTATTGTGAGTTTTTTTTACACAGGACATGCACGACTCCAGTCCCTGAGGGCCGCAAACAGGCACGGTTTTCAAGGTTGCCCTGTACTGTAGCAGTAAACCATACACCTGTTGATGGTTTGAATTGCTGTGCACTTTAAATGTTTCAACATTGTACAGTGTTTGTAAATAAATATTTTTGTACTGACTCCACCAATAAAAGAACATGTTGATTTATCTCACATTGTTTCCATTTGCTCCTTTGACAGTGTAACAAATGTCGAGGCTTACTGCACTGTTTTTTTACTTCCTGACCGCAAAGCCGCAAGATCGGCAACATTGTAAAAAAAGAGCAATGAGCGCGCAATTGGCGTGGGAACTAGGACAATTGGCGTGGGAACTTCTGTTCTAGGGCACCTAGAAAAAAAATTAATTTTGCCCCTAGATGTTAGGAACCCCCTCACTTGACCCCAACAGGGTCCGAGCAGTAATGGCGACGAGAAAGGGTCACACCGGCGAGGAGGGTCCTATCATTGAGCGTAATGGCGGAGAAAGCTTTGAACAAGCTAAGTCAGAATGAGCAGAAACCTGGAACCCACAACTCCGGTTCTGTTCAAACTAGAGGGCTCAGATTCGATCACCATGTAGTCCTAGTTGCGGCAAGATTGCATGGCAAATTGCGACCCTCTCGTGGCAACAGAACGGAGTCAGGGTAATGGTAAAGTTTAGGTTTCTGCCATTGACTTGCTTGGCAGAAAAAAAAGCCACTTTGATAATGTGCTTTTAAACTGTCTTTTGGTATCTCTGGTTCCGGGGGTCGTGGAGGGTCCTTCCGCATGAGGACCAGGCAAATTTCAACCCGCTCAGACCCACAGAACGGATTATTTTACATTATATTCGCGCAATTGGCGTGGGAACTACTTAGGGCCTCGGTCAAGTTCACGGACAATTGGCATGGGAACGTCTGTTCTAGGGCACCTAGAAATAAAATTAATTTTGCCCCCAGATGTTAGGCACTGTATACCACTGTACAGTATACTGTGGAAGACACATAATGAAACGATACTGAACATGTAGAATAAATGCATAGTTTTATTTTTTCGGGTTTATTACACAGTATACTGTACGGCCGGAAAATATCAGCATAAAGTACAATATTATCCATCGAAATCCCCCCATTAGCCGTTTTCTTTTCTGAGGAAAAACAAAAAGAAAAGTTTTAATGTACAGTAATGGTCAGCCCCCTAATGAAGTACCCAGCAAGCCCCACCAAAATAATACGGCAACAATACAATACTCACCATAGAATTTCCCATTCAGCTGGCGCCGGCGCCGGTCCACTGCCAGTCCAGCTTTCTTCATCATCCACGTCGATAGTTTGCAGCGGGACTAGTCCACCTGTAGTCAGCAGGTGAGGCTGGAAATCGCTTAGGTACATGCAAGCTTCATCAAAACTGCACACAAAATCTGACTCAGGCTCAGGTTTGTCACTGACAGTGGGACTGTCATTGGAAGCCGGTTCTGGTGTTGGTGCATTGCTTGGCAGCGACTGTCGCTTCTTAGTTTGTTTTAACACGACCCTTCGCCTTTTGCCGCTTCATGATCATAGATATGGGAAAAATCCGGTGATACACACCAATACCCTCCAACAAATTGTGGCTCAATACGATGAAAACAGGGATCGCTACATAACCTTTTCCTTACTGCACGCTTCCACGTATGAGGAGTTGGCGAAAATTTGTAAAAGTCATAGTTTTCAATAAAATACTGATAAATTTGAGCAACTGTTGCCATCTTATCATCTGTTGCATTAATCGCGGCACATATCAAATACGCGTAACTTCTGTTGGGTTTTTGGAAAGCGGGCTGCACTTGAACACTCATGGCGGGCGGGTCTCTGGAGAATACTGTAACTGAAACTGGTCTTTGTCTTTCTTTAATATGAAAAGCCTAAATTGATACATTTTTGCAACTCTTCCTTCAGTCTCAAGGCCAAGGCCAAGTTACAATGGCACACTGTGGTACAGTATCTTTTTTAAACGAAACACCTGCAAGCCGACACATTACTGATTCGGCGCATTACAATTCATGAATTTCTGCCATCTGGCGGACACGCGAAGCATTGCAGCCTATTAAAATCCGAACCATTATCAATAAACGCATCAGCCGGGCATGACCCGTGGCTGGGAACGCAAGGTGAACGCGGCATGCGCCAGGTGAACAGCGTCGCATTCCAGGAACAAGCCAGGTAAAAACCGGTGATTTGTTAGAATAAAGTCTGCCGCAGCAGTAGAGTGCAACTAGTGGAGTATTCTTTTTGGATCTTCTTTTGACCCACCCTGTATTCCACAATAAACATTGCAATATACAAAATACCAACCCCCTATGCCCCCAATAACCGATATACCCCAATAACATACATCAAATAGCTTAATTTTTTTTTTGCACAGGAATTATACTGTAGGCCGGCAGTGGTCCCACAGGTGTCCGGAGGTTCCCACTTGCCTGCAGTAAAAATCCTGTGTCCCCTCTCCCCCCCAAAAAAACATAAATACCTTTAAATAAGTACACCCCCGCCTCCTAACACATACAATACAATAATTACTATTGATAATAGTGCATTTGCCCATTTTAAATACAATAAGCAGCATAAATAAAGTAAATAAATCTCACACTCACCCCTGCCAGGCTGCCACGATGAAGGCCGTCCTCAGACTCATCCCGTCCATGCCCTCCGGTGCTGCAAACAATATAGAAGAATAAAAAGCGAAAATCTAATGTCCCCTAACCCCTTAATCACCTTAGCGGTTAGTAACCGCTATAGTAATTAAGGGGTTAACCCACCCTCCCCACTAGCCAAGCGGGAGGCCTAACCACCCATCCTTGGGGATAATACCCCCTTCACCCACCCCCAGCTACCCACAATAAAAACAATACACAGAACAGCCCCTCTACCCACCTCCTAGGTCCCACAATAAACATTACCATATTTAATAAACAATAATACACAACCCACCCACCCCATGTGCCCCCCCATAAAACCATTATCTATTATTTTACATACAGGATTAATACCCCAGGCTGATGGGGGTCCCTGTTGGTCCCGACAGGTGTTTACAGGCCCCACAGTGCACCCCAGGGGGTGCCCACGGGTGTCTGGGGGCCTCTGAGTGGTCCCCGCTAGGCTCCGTTGGCCTCCAGGTGGTCCCCGCGGGTCGCTCTGGGCCCCAATGGGGTCCGCGGGTGGTCCTGCGGGTGTCTGGGGATCCTGAAGAAGTCATCATAGATGACGAAACGCGTAGGGCGTGGCTAAAGCAGAGGAGGCACTATTCCCACTGAGAGCACTATTGCGGATTGAGAGGAACGCAGATTGTGAGAGGCTCAGCGAAACAGAACAGTGGATACATCTCTGGCTCCCTTGGTGGTGCAGCAGCTAGTAGCAGGCAAGCGAGGGCTCGGTTTCCTGGA